>NW_023396557.1:51318-96318 GCF_011125445.2 Fundulus heteroclitus | reverse complement strand
TCGTCTACTACATGACAAAACGGGTGATTTAGAGCGTACTTTTACTTCGTTTATTTTTGGAATCTAAACAGTGCCTACGACTTGTTGTGCTCCCGGTTGCACACATAGGCATTCCAAATCGTTGGATGTACATTTCTGACGTTTACCGAAGGAGGAAGGACGAAGAAAGAAATGGATATTTTCAATGAAAAGAGCGCAGGCAGACACTCCCAATGTACTGGGGGAGCCATCATACTACGACAGAATTTGCAGTCTACACTTCATCTCCGGTAAATACAACTTAATTCTGCTCTAGTCATTGTTCTACTTAAATAGCGGCGGAGGGGAGGTGGCGATTGCTACACGGGCCAGAGAAGCGGCAGCAGCAGCAGCCATTGTCTGAAGCAGCAGCGGCTGCTGCTGCTTCAGACAACGGTTGTGGAGCAGGCAGCGGCTGCTGCGTAAACACTACACGGGCCGGAGAAGCCGCTGCTGCTGCTAGCTGCTGTAGCTGCTGTTGCTAGCATGCTACAGCCATGCATTTTCAATGCCGCTACAGCAGCTACAGCAGCTGCTGCTGCTATTTCGCCCCCGTTCACGGGCGCTAGTACTTCTGTGTTTACGCTGCAATGTCGCCGACACCGCCACCCATTTTAACAAGACAAAAAACACCTAAATAATCCGTAGTGAACCTTTTTTTTTTTAACCTACCGGGCGGGTCTTCCTCTGCTAAGACGCGGTCTGTGTCCGACGCCTCTTTGTGCTGTTGCACAAACATGTGTGAACAATATCCATCCATCCATTTTCTGACCCGCTTAATCCCTCATGGCGTCGCGGGCGTTGTGGAGCCTTTTTCCCGATATAAAATAATTGTAGCCGTCCAGTAGTTTCAGGGGCTTTCGTGCTCTCTCGTCTGTACTGGCCTGCCGTGTTTATAAGGCAGCTGTATGTCGCGGTAAGGAACCCTTGGCCAGCATTTCAAAGACTCGCTCCGTCCCTTCAGGCTTTTGCTGTGTAGATCTGGCAATCTGACACCATCAACCATCATCAACTTACTCTTAAAACGATCTTGTGATACGTTATCTAAAGAACAAAAATACGTGGAGAACTCGTCAGTTTCTCTGTTTGCGACGCCATTGTGTTCGCCTTTTGCCTACCAGTCCGGCGCGCATGCGCGAAAAACCCGCATCAAAACAATAACAATAAACTACCCTATAGACCTCACCTAATTTGATCTGTTTTATGTGGTGCTAGTAATTCAAATTGAACTAATTTTATGCAAATGGAGATTACCTTACCTTGTTAAAACATGATGATAACATCATGTGAAAAAATAATGTTTTAAGAATAATTATAAAAAAACAAAGGTTGTTTTTGAAGAATTGATCATTCACATTTTTTGCCTTTTATTCAATTTGAAACATGCACTCTGACTCTATTGATTAAATAATCAACTGTCTTGAAAGCTTCCAAAATACATCAGGGTGACTCTATTTTTCAAAATTCTCTCTCTGTATCTGTCTCTCTCTGTCTCTCTCGCTCTCTCTGTATATATATATATATATATATATATATATATATATATATATATATATATATATATATATATATAAAAATGTATATATATAAAACTTGATTTCAAGTAAAACGCACTCTACTTTTTGCAGGTCTGCAAAATGACCCGACCGGAGTGATTTGACCAAACAGATGACAAGACAACTAAAAGAGCTACAAGACAAAACAGAAGATGACAAGACCAATGATAGCATAAATCCTTTAAAACAAGCAAGATATAAGGATTCGCCAATGGGGTGATGTTTCTCAATAAGAAGAGTTGATATTCATGTTACATAATTTAGTGTTTAAGTAAAACAAAAAGAAAGTGTGATTTTAGGACATTTAAAAAGGTTGCCAGTGATGTGATGTCAAAGAAAAGTTACTGTGACCCAAATTAATTTTGCTCTTTGTGTTAAAACTTCAAGATTATAAAGCAAACTAAGATCATGCTGGCATTTGGTTTGTTTATCACACATTTGTTCACAAAGTGATATGTTTTATTGAAGAACATATTGTTAAAGTTTAAAATTGAAAGTAGTAAAATCTTTTTGTAAATGAAGTCCTCTTTTTCTCTCTGACACATTAGCTACTCTTTTCTGTGTGACACAAACTGATCTGAAGTCGCCCGCTGCAGCCCTTAGTTTCACATGCCGGAGACCTGACTAGGACCCAGGGCTGCCTTCTAACAGCTACGTTTGGCTAGCCATAGCTGCAGAGCCACTTGCTAGCCGCTGCCCGTTGCTGAAATAAGCAGTTTACCCTTGGAGTACTTCAACTGCTTCCAATTGGATGCCCAAAGTGAACCAAACTAACACAGTGGCACTGACAGGTTTGGCAGAGAAATAAACAGGAAAAGTTAAATGGTTTATTTAGAATGGTTTACTAAATGCGTTTTCACTATGTTTTTGAAACACGTGGAGCTTACAGGATAGCTTCTGCTAGCTTCTTCGAACCATGCCATAGCTGATGTATTTCGAGTGTGTTTTTAAGTTATAAGAAACGTTATCTCCACCGGGGTTTTATACATTGATGTTATTGATGTTTGGGATATTGATATTGGGTTTGTGTTTTCTGGTCCGCTCATTATGACCAAAATAAAGCCAAAGCTTTTTGAAATTAGCACCGAATCTTCCTGGATACTTGTCTACAGTTCGTTTCAAACATAAGGTTTGTTTTGTTTCACTCCACCATCATTCAATAGTGCTATGAGCGTTATTACCGCATTAATATGGAACATTAACGTCGGTTTAATGGTGTTTTTGTATAACCTTAGGATTAACCGATTTTAGCGACTGGTCGCTACAGCGACCTCTAGCTTCCTGGAGGTATAATTGCATTAATAAAATTGGCTGAAAATCAATTGATGCTGCCACTTCAGCATGACTGTAGAACACCCCCGAATGTGGCTCAAGTTTCAGACAATTCTGATGTCGAATTTCAAAATAAGAGCCACTTGAAATCTGTATTTATAGTCACTCTGAACTAAGATGTCAATGTTGCTGCTATTGTGTAAGTTTTAAAATAAAAGCAACCATTGAGATGTGCCCTGGGTAGGTCAGCAGCACATCACCCCCACTATAAACAGTTTTGGTACAGAGTTTTTGGCTAAGCAACCAGCCGGGCGCCTGTCCCTTGGACTGCTTGTACCCATTAGCTGCTTCCAGAGTCCCACAGGCCAGAAAGCCACATAGAACTCCTTCAGCTTGACAGCTTTCCTCATCACTGGTGTCCACCAGAGTGGCGAACAGAGTGGGGCCCCGGTGACCTGCAATTGGGCGAGGAAACATTGCGTTCATTTGTTTCATTCATCATAAGGGGTCTTTGGGCTGCTCTTTGTCTGGACCCTCACCTAGGACCTGTCTTCCTTGAGTAACCCTACTAGGGTCATGAAGCCCCTGACAGCATAGCTCCTAGGGTCACTGAGGCACTCAAACCCCTCTACGATGATAAGGTGGTAGCCCAGGGGAGGGGTAGTGCAATACAGTTACTCTTAATAACAAAATAAATACTGGTTGCCACAAAAGAGAACTTACCCCCAAAAAATCATATTTTATGTTCATAGGGAACATAAGGGAAAATAACATTAAACGTTTGTATACTACAGATTGTTACAGTAGATTGCAGATTATTACTTCTGTCACGATTGCCCCCAATAGGGAGAAGTGTTGCAGAACATGGTTGATGGTTGGATCCACTGAACCCGCTCCGAATGTTAACGTGACTTAACACTTCGTGGCTGAGTTGCTGTCATTCCCAAACGCTTTAATTTTCTTGTGATACAGCTGACAGTTGACTCAAGAATATTTAGGAGTGAGGACATTTCATGACTATTTGTTGCCCAGGTAGCATCCTATCACAGTTCCATGCTGGCATTCTCTGAGCTCCTGAGAGCGACCCAGTCTTTCACAAATGATTGTGAAAACACTCTGTGTGCATAGATGCTTGATTTTATACAACTGTGGCTATGGAAGTGATTGGAACACCTGATCCCTATGATCTGGATGTGTGAGCAAATATTTTTGGCAATATAGTGTATGGTAAACTTAATGTTTGTCTTTTAATTTGAAATTCCACATCAAATATTAATGAGCTTTGTTGAGCAGCATCTGGAGGTATTCTAGTGTCATGCTGAAGTGGCAGCATCGATAGATTATCTACGGTTTAGTTGCTGCAGTGACAGCAACTTTGGTCAAAATTAGTTAATATGTAGAGATTTCAATTGGCTCTTATTTTGAAATTCCAAATCACATTTGGCTGTAACTTGTTGAGTGACATCTAGGGGTGTTCTACTGTCCTGCTGAAGTGACAGCATCGATTTATCTACACTTTAGTTGCTGCAGTGACAGCAACTTTCTTCAAAATGAGTTAACATGTAGTGATTTCAAGTGGCTCTTATTTTGAAATTCTACATCACATTTAAATGAAAGTTGTTGAGCAACATTGGGAGGTTTTCTATTGTCATGCTGATGTTATAGTAGTCGCAGAAAACGTCCAATTCTATAGCAACAAACAACACAGGTCAAATTGAGTCAGTGTAGAGATTTTTAAATGCCTTTATTTTTAAATCCCAAATCATGTACATGGACTTTGATGAATAACTTCTGGAGATCATCATCTGTCATATTTAAGTGAAAGTCAGCTGGAAAAGAAATAAGTTGTTTGATTATTTTCTGAGGATAAAGAGTGTGACCAAAACATTTATTTCTACCAGAATAATAGAAAAAAAGACACATAAAGCATGGAAAAAATGTTATATAGCTGATGTATATAGGTGTGAAAACACTTGGTCATACACCGTAAAGATGTTGCTTTTATTTTGAAAAGTAGTGTAAGCCGTCACTGCCATAATCCTTAGTGTTTACGTGACCAACAAAAACAAGTTAGCGCTCACTTGACCGCAGTGCAACAAGACCGAGGAGCTGGCAGCATTAACCCGTTCCAGAGGAGGTACAGGGACGCTAGTATCATGTGCTTCATGGAGACGTGGTTAGATGGATCTGTCCCGTACTCAGTGGTCTCCCTGCAGGTCAAAAAAGGCTGCAGTGCTTGCTGTTTTCTTATGAAGAAAAGATCAACCAGTGCACTAAATTCAATAGATGGGTTGTAGAGGGGGGCCCAAAAAGACTGTTGTCCCGGGCCCTGGCAAAGCTGTCAGCTGGCCTGGTAATGACTGTCACTGAGCAAATATGAAACTGGACAGTAGCCTATGTAAACCCCAGAAAGTTGCTTTATTTTATTGCACTTTGGCTTTGCATATACTGCATACAGCGTGTAAAAATAAACCTTAAAAATAATCTAGCCTAAAGAATACATTTATTTGCTGTCGGTAGCCTATGGGCTACTCCGTTTCTTCCACTCTGTCAAATATGCAGTGCAGCAGGTAGGGGAGGAGCTAGCACAGTCAAGTGCAACAGTGCGAGCTGCTGCTACAGTCAATAGATGTATGAATGAATGTGAGTTAACAACGGAGACAGAGCGAGCAAGAAAGAAATATAGAAAATGAAGCAAACGAGACTTTGGGGATTTTTTGGAAAGAAGTCAGTGGGTAAGTTAAGAATTCATTTTTCATATCCTCAAAGTCTGAAGATCATCATCATTCACTGTAGGCCTATTTGTTTAACTAGCTAGTTATTATAACCATACAGGCTAACGTTATACGTTAGCACTTGTACTGGCATCTTCTAGTATAGAATCTCCTCCGGATAAAAACACAGGAGAAGAGAGAGACAACAGCAAGTGATGAGAGTAATATTACAAATATAGAAGGACACACCAGATAGACAGCAAGAGGTGAATAGTGCATGTTGTGTATATATATATATATATATATATATATATATATATATATATATATATATATATATTCATGTCAACATAAACAACGGGCATTACAATATCAAGTAAACAGGTTAACTTTAATTCACCACACCGAAGCATGCATCTTTCTGATTACCACATAAACAGAATAACTGGCTAATGATAAATAAATACGTCTGAACAAATAGGCAAACCATTTTACTGGGGCTGTGACCCCCTCAGGTTGTAACGTAACATTAAACCGTTGTCAACAAGCTTTATGCCATTATGTATGAAAACCATACAGATTGACTTTTGCTTAATTAAAATGCAACAACTCAAACTGATCTTCGAACATTTTGACCGTCCCAGCTTGGTGAAACAATTCCACCCAAAGCTCCGTCGTTCCCAGACCTGTCGGTTGAGTCTGAATCAGGCAATTGGAACGGAAACCCGGCGATCATAGAACTCTTTTGCAGCTTCTGGTGAATGGAAGACGTGCGTCTCATCCTCAAACTGAACTCGAAGACGTGCTGGATATAGCAACCTGAATTTTATCTTCTCATAAAGGAGCTGCTTGATGTTTTTAAATGCTGTACGCTTCTTCGCCAGGTCCACAGACAAATCCGGATAAATCCTCAGCTTGGAGCGAGAAAAAACAATCTTAAACAGAGGAGGAGGCCTTAGGTTCCAACTCTCACCCTCATTCGGGTGTTCAAAACATCGTTCCTGCAAGCCAGGCCAATAACAATCCTAACGACTCCTCGTTACAGAGGAGTGGACCAGTTTTGGTTGAATCTGCTGGCTTAATGACTTTAACAACTGCCCATTACTATGGGGTGGATCTGTTTCTGTTGAATTTGCATGTTATCTAACCCATTACAAGGCCTTTGTTGGGCAGTAGTTTAAAGCTTGATGCTTCACATTACTCCAGACTTTTTGAATTAAGAAAGCTTCCTGGATAGGAAGCAAAACGTCTTCAAACTACGGAAAACAAGTCCAGTTGCTTTGTTTTTTACTTTTTTTGGAACAAGGGACAATAAAACTCTGGACCGGTTTTACGCAAATGTTTTTTTACGTCCTGTCTCCATTTCTCTTCACCCTTTACACCTCGGACTTCACCTACAACACGGACAGCTGCCATCTTTAGATGTTCTCCGATGACTGAGCCATTGTGGGCTGTGTGTCTGAGGGGAACGAGCTGGAGTACTGGTCGGTCATCATGGACTTTGTGGACTGGTGTGAGAAGAACCATCTGTGTCTAAACACCAGTAAGACCAAGGAGATGGTGATCAACTTCCGGAGAAGACCCCCACCTCATTCACCTGTGAACATCCAGGGGCAGGAGATAGAAACTGTGGAGAGTTTCAAATATCTGGGTGTTCACATCAATAATAAACTAGACTGGACTCATAACACTGACGCTCTATACAAGAAGGGCCAGAGCCGCCTCCATCTGAGGCTAAGGTCCTTTGGAGTGAGCAGGTCCCTGCTAAAAACTTTTTATGACTGTGGTGGCCTCAGCACTCCTCTGTGCTGTCGTCTGCTGGGCCCCAGGCAGAGCAGGACAGAAAGAGGCTGAATAAGCTGGCGAGAAGGTCCACTTCTGTCCTGGGCTGCATTCTGGACTCGGTGGCGGAGAGGAGGGTGTTGTGTTTTCCAAGCTTACATCCATCATGGAAAACACCTCACACACTTTCGCAGTTTCCTTTGTTTATTAAAGGCATACTATGCAACATTTTTCAGTTAATTAATGTGTTCCATACCGTTTTGGATGATTAAATGAGTCATTTCAGGTCGAACAAAGGTTTTCTCGGCCGCCCTAGTGGTCTGTGGGGGAAATACCGCAATTGCAGGAGCACTCGGCCCGCACACACAGGCTCAGAAGTCTCGTGCAAGACCGCGAGAGTCGGTCTTGCTTTACGCGAGAACTCCATGTGTTTTTGCCCTGCCATTCACTATGTGCACGCGCAAAAGCAACAACAAAGAACCACGTGTTAACGTCAAATAAACATGCAAGCATATCGAGTTTTATTATTATTATTATTATTATTTTATGTTGGCGCCTCGAGGTGGCGGCGAGGCTTGGCGAGGCGGCGGCGGTAGCGTCTCGCCAACATATAATAATAATAATAATAATAATAATAATAATAATAATAATAATAATAATAATAATAAAACTGGCGAGGCGGCGGCCGCGGCTTGGCGAGGCGGCGGCGGTAGCGTCTCGCCAACATAAAAAAAAAAATAATAATAATAATAATAATAATAAAACTGGCGCGGCGGCCGCCTCGCCAAGATAGCGCTGCGGTAAACCCTGGTGTTCATACTTTCACTGTGTTAGTCATTGTTTGTACTGCCGTTATTTCCACTTTTCGTTGCGTTCGCCTGTCTGCTAAGCTCAAAACAACCGCGCCTGGCTTGACGGAGAAACCAGAACAGCTGAGCATCTTTACAACAGTGCACTTTTACTTTCGCCCTCTGGGGGGAGCCTCGCTGGAAAATCAACCCAGGTTGCATAGTATACCTTTAAGCCAATGTGTGACAAGTGAATTTCTCCACTGTGAGATCAATAAAGCTTATCTTATCTTTCACCTGTGCTCATGAGTTTATTTAAAGTTTTGATAATTTAAAAAAAAGCAAAAATAAACTGAAATTTTAAAAGTTAATAAACCAGACTGCGGTGAGTTATTACATATTTGAAAACACAACAAAATGAAATTTAAACTTTCATCACAAAAGCTGGAAAGTTTTGAAAACCAGTTTGTATTACTGACAAACCTATTGGTTATGTTCAGTTATGTTATGTTATGTTATGTTTATGTGCAGATGTTCAGTTTTACATCAAGTTATTCTACAGCCTAGAACAGTGGTCACCAACCTTTTTTGAAACTTGAGGGCTACTTACTTGGTGTTAAAGACATGTAATTTAAATCCCATATTAAACAGGTTTCAAGAGTTTTCTTTTTTCACCTCCGGAATATCGCCAAAATTAGAAACATTCTGTCCAGGAGTGATGCTGAAAAACTAGTCCATGCATTTGTTACTTCAAGGCTGGACTATTGTAATTCTTTACTATCAGGAAGTCCACAAAATGCAGTTCAAAGCCTTCAGCTGATCCAATATGCTGCAGCAAGAGTTCTGATGAAAATCAACAAGCAGTATCATATTTCTCCAATTTTAGCTTCCCTTCATTGGCTTCCTGTTAAATCAAGAATAGAATTTAAAATTATTCTTCTAACTTATAAAGCCCTCAATAATCAAGCTCCATCATATATCAGAGCTCTGATTACCCCGTATGTTCCTTTTTCCCCCCCCCCAGTGTCTTGTCTAGCAATGTGGCAATAGGAATTGATGTCTCAATGCCAGATAGAGCTCGACAGATTTTGCTTTTACAGGTGGAGCGAACAGCTTTCGCCATAGTGCTCCACTTGATTTATGCTTGTAAATAGCTTTATTGTGATTCCTGCAAGGAGAATTTCAAATTATATGGACATTACAATGGGAGAGTAAAGGAATAACAAGAAGTGAAAGAGAAAAAAAAGAGAGAGTAGAGGTGAAAGAAAGAAGAGATAAAAGGGAGAGAATGATAAAACGTTCTCCGTCTGCTCCGTCACCTGGAAAGAGAGACACAAAAAGAACAGCACAACCAACAGACATAAAGCAACAGATACAATCGAATAACACCTAGATACCATTGCTAAATCATATATATTATTATGTAAGCTGACATGTGTAATGTGATACTTGAAAAAAGAAAGTGAAAGAACATAAATAAATAAATTATAAGAGTACTGTATATAAGTGAACACTTAATACCTGGGACCCAGCACCTGTGGGAGATGTCAGAGTACACTAGTTTAGGTGAAAGTTATCCAGAAGGAAATGGCTTGATAGTGATTGTGGAGAACCAAAGACCCGCCTTCCCCGAGCACAGAGGCAGGAGTCAGGGGACCCATAATCCTGGACTCCCAAAGGGGCCCCTAAAGCAGGGCGCCCAGGAGGGGCCGACACAGGATATCTGCACCCCCCCCCAAGGAAGGAGCAGAGACGACCCCGAGGAAATCCCCCAGCCACCGCAATGCCGACGCCCTCAAGAGCCGCGGGGACGAGCCCGTATGTTCCTAACAGAGCACTACGCTCTCAAACTGTAGGTCTGCTGGTGGTTCCTAGAATCTCTAAAAGTAGAATGGGAGGCAGATCCTTTAGCTATCAGGCTCCTCTCCTGTTACCTGACTCCGCCAGATAGATTTGCTCCGCATATCCATCTGGAAACCTTCAGTTGAAGTAACTTTGGGAAGGGGCGAAAATACTGGTTAGCTGATTGGCCTATGTTGGTGATAGACGGGCAAAATGAACCAATCAGATTCGTCGTCGCTCTGTTACGAGCGACGACGAAAACACAACCACAAGCCAAGCTACTCTTGCTGCTGCAGGTAAAGGCTCGTTAGCTCAGCAAATAAATACTCTGTAATTCCGATAAAACTTGCTCGATTGCCACGCTAACGCTAGTTTCATCGGCTGAAACCACAACCGCCATGTTGTTTAGACTGAACTGACGCCCTTCCCGTTGCGTCACACCTCCACCCGCCTCAAAGCCAACGCTGATTGGACGTTCGTTTGGTGAACGGCTCCAAATTTTCTTTAACGGAGAGTAGCCAGACTGATCTGCGAGTGAAACCTTGAAAGCTCGCGAGATCAGGATGGTCTCACGAGGCTACCTCTCCTGTGGAACCAACTCCCAGTTTTGGTCCGTGAGGCAGACACCCTGTCTACTTTTAAGACTAATCTTAAAACCTTCCTTTTTGACAAAGCTTATAACTAGAGTGGCTCATGTTACTCTAAGCTACCTTTATAGTTTTACTGCTATAGGCTTAGGCTACTGGAGGACATCAGGATCTAATTTTCTCACTCTATAGACTTCTACTGTTCTTCAATTATGCATTATGTGTTATCATTTCTGCTTTAACTCTTGTTCTCTCTCTTTTATCTTCATAGTAGATACACCTGGTCTGGCGTTCTGTTAACTGTGACATCATCCAGAGAAGACGGCTCACCCGCTACTACCATCTAATGTAAAACAGATTACTGGATCAATGTGTGCTTCTGTGCTTTTTTGTCTCTCTTTGTGTCTCTGCTCTGTCCTCTGTAACCCCAGTCGGTCGAGGCAGATGACCGTTCATACTGAGCCTGGTTCTGCCGGAGGTTTTTCTTCCCACTGTCGCTTTATGCTTGCTCAGTATGAGGGATTGCAGCAAAGCCATGTACAATGCAGACGACTCTCCCTGTGACTCTACGCTTCTCCAGGAGTGAATGCTGCTTGTCAGGACTTTGATGCAATCAACTGGTTTCCTTATATAGGACATTTTTGACCAATCTGTATAATCTGACCCAATCTGTATAATATGATTGAACTTGACTTTGTAAAGTGCCTTGTGATAACATGTTTCATGAATTGGCGCTATATAAATAAAATTGAATTGAATTGTTATGTCATATGAAGGGCTACCTGTACTGACCTTTGAACTAGAAGAGATAGAGTTCACCTTAACTTCATGTAAAATAAATACACTTGTATTTATATAGATTTAAAAATGACAATATCTATAACAAAGCAAGTGTGATTAAATAAGAACAGTAACAATATAAAATAAAGTTTCAGATGCAGCTCACTTCATCGCAATAACCTGATATAAAGATAATAAAATCGGTTAAATGATCTGTAGCTTTTTGTCTGCAAGTGGAGGAAAAAAGAGAACACACATCCCAGTGAAACTGATAATAATGATGATTGTAATTCATTGGGTTACAGTTAGTGAACGCAACATGGAGGAAAACATGTACATATTTATGAACAGCAGCAACAGAAGCAGGACATTTTAAAAACTGATGCTAGAGGCACCAACATCTGTCAACATGGTGATCTGTCTCCAAGACTAAAGTCTTTAACTTACACCTCAAAACCTAAAATACAGGACATTTGTTCAGAACTGTGTTAAAATTAACTATTTACAGTAGTCAGATTGTGAAAGTGAAAATAGTATATCGTTTGATTAAATTCAGGTCACTTCTGTTACTATAAAAAATGTAAACAAAAAAGAAAACTATAAACAAATGCATTTATTTATCAGCAGAAACAAACCTCAACTTTAATAGTTGCATTTTCTAAGCTACAGAAACATCAGTGGACAGTATTTTTGCCGTGCTTTTTAGGTATTGCCCTCTGGGGACCGCTCACAGTCTCTGTTTGAGTGTCAGATTCCACAAAACAAACATGCATACAAACATTACCCTGATTTTAAAATAAGATTCAGTCGTTACTTTCATAAAAATGACAGTGTGTATTTATTGTAGCTAATATTCTTTATAAATGTCCCTGCACATAAAACTATGTTTATTTACAGGTTCAACCACAGAACCATCATCAGCTAAAACAAAACAAATCCACTGCACCTTCACAGCTTTCAGTAAAATGGGTTTTACAACTTTAAATTTAAAGTCTTTGTGGTTGTGAGGCAATTTGCCACCTTTCAAACAAGTGCACGTTTATCAAGCAGCCACTTTGGACTCAGAAAGCCAACATCTTGCATATTTCTACACCGACTTCACTTTCAACCAAAAGTATAAACTTTAAATATAAATTAGACATTTTTTACGTTATATACTGTTTCATTTTTACACACATACCACTGGAAAAATACTTCTCAGTTCCATCAAGGTTGCCATTGTCATTAGATTTACAAGATTACTGATTCATTTTGTTATTACGCTGGCTTTTCTAAACTTCTAAAAAACAATATTTTGAGTTTCCATCTGGTTCTCAGCAAAACTGTTTGCTTGATCAGTTTGCTCTTTTTATTAATAAATGGGAAGAAAAATTCCTCTTAAATCTTGCTTGTTCCTTTCATAAAGTGCCATTCATATACCCTTATCAGTGTATAAAGAAAATATAATTCCTGTGCAAATTTTAACTTAAATTTCATGTCAGTAGGATAATATGCTTGTAAATTAAATCAAAATAAATAATGAGATCTGTGGGGTTTTAGGAAGCGGCATCATTTGGAAACGTGACCTTATTTTAATCCTTAATGATGTAGAAGGAAAGCTATATCAGTCTATACAGTGATGCAGTGAGATGAAAAGATAATGTTCGAATGCTGAGAACATTTCACCGGCTCGCAGAGGAGAGAGTCTGAGAGAAAGCAGATCATTTGAACCATCAGTGGTTCCTGAAGGACCTCTGAGGGGAATCTGAATGTTTCAGAAGCAGTTTCATGTTTATGTTCAACAAAGAGCTTCTATTTTGTTTATCTGATCCACTGGCTGAACTCACTCCTCACTGATGCCGTGCTCCCACGCCACCTTAGCTTGTTCGTCCTTGGTTGCTGCGATTAAGGGCTGGGAGATCTTACGCGGCATTGGTCGAGGTACAGGAGGGCGCGATGGACCAGATTGGGTGATCAGGTGGTCCTCCTCAGGGATGCAGCCCTCTCTGAGGTAGGGTTTAGGGGGTACGGCAGGAGGGGGCTCATGGAGATGATAGAGAGGTGGATTGTGGGGAATGTAGTGTGGGTGGAAGTGGTGGTGGTAAAACGGGTGTTGTTGCTGTTGCAGTCCATCCGGCTGTTGGGACTGAGGTCCGGTGAAGCCCAAACCTGGAGCCTGAGACTGGATCTGATAGATGACCTGGGGCGGGTTGACTCCTCCCGGGGCAGAGTTGCTGCGGCAAGGCGGGGATTTAACTCCCTCCAGGACGTCTGGCTCAGACATGCTGTACCTGACGGGCTGATAAGGAGAGTCCAAGTCTTCCTGGTCGGTGGTCCAGGCCTGGCTGCTCGGGACGGACTCCAGGGTGTCTGTGCGGCTGGCCGGGGGGTCTGAGGAGGAGGTCGCACCGCCAAAGTTGCTCTCACTGAGGGATGAAACCCCAGAGCTGGCACTGCCTGAGAGTGTGGAGTTACTGCCATCCAGGACGGACTGCGGACTGGTGGGCGAGGCAGGTATAGGGTGCAGGGGAGACTGGTGAGACAGTAAACTGAGTCAGACGGACATCTATCAACAGGAAGTCACCATTGACTGGGTTTGTGTCCAGATTCAATGAAAGTGATCAAGACAACACAAAAGCCGTAATTAATGTCAATACCAATTAGATTTTTTTTTAACTAATGAAATGAAAATGGACCCAAATAATTAAAATATCTTCAAAAAATATTCATAATGTTTGAAAAATTTGCGAAAATAAATAAAAATACGAATGAATAAATAAAAAGGAAGTTGTGCTTCTTAAGGAGAGCAGACAGACAGATGTTAAAGCATCCATACTAACAGCAGGAACTGGGATCAGGAGGAGGAGAAGGAGAAGGAGGGTACCTTTCTTAAGGAGCGCGCAGGGAGAGCTGGAGGGAGGTCGCTGACCTGGTGGTGGAAAGCGTCAAAGTGCATCGACAGGTGCTGCCCTACAGGGGGAGACACAGCAGGACTGAGAGATCCACGCTCACATCTCAGAGGAGGGAGGAGGGAGAAAGAAGGAGTGAGGCAGGAGGTCGCAGGACAGCGGGGAGGGGAAACGAGAAAAGAAGGAAAAGAGGACAGAAGAAACAAGGTGAAAGGAGGAGCAGGAGGACAACGTTGGATCAGGGAGGAGGTGGAGGAGTGTGTGATGGAGAGGTGGCCATTAAAGCTGATCTTAAAAATAAGCCTGTTTCATTGGGTTCCTACATATCCAACCTTTGAAATCTACAACTCTGTGTTCAACTTCCACTTTTTCTACCCAACACCTTTCCATGAGGTTCATTTGGTGTTCCCAGAGTGGAGCATAAACATCATCTCAACCATAAAGAAGAAAAACCGTAAGCTTTTACACGTGAGAAAGGTTGAAAGGAGAAAAGTTCTGCTCATCCATGAACATCACAAACCAGGATCCACAAGTGAATCCCTGAAGGAACACCGAAGCAAAAAACTGACATGCACAGAGCGATGCACGCAGCAGCGGTTTTATACCATGAGGCACGTTCCGCGGGGGAACCGGTGGAGCCATAACGCTGCCAACATGAGAAGAAAGGAAAGGCAGAGCCTCCCTGGTGCCGCTGTCCAAACTCCAGCTGCTGGGAGTGGTGAGGACTAGAGGAGAGGATGAAAGAAGATGCAGGAGGGCATTAAAAATTAATTGGCTTCAATATAGTCTCATACTTTTTTATATTTTTCAAAGATATGTGTATGTTTGGTTACCTTTCTCGGCCACAGAGAGGTTGGGGTCACTGCAGGGCTTACAGGGACCGATCACCTGATGAAACAAGGCTCTCTGAAAGTTTGGTGGCTGGAAGAAAGACAGAGACCGATGAAAAAACATTAATGGCTGCTTGGATGGAAAGGGTTATCAGTAATTACAAAGTTGGCAAGTCAAGAATAGATTTTATAGAGTCCATCCTGCCACCAGCTGATACTATGAGGGACGCAGTTTAAAAACTAAACAACATTGTGTCAGAAAGTAAGGGGCCTGGAAACTTGAAACGTCTGCAGAAGTGAAGCTACTCTTCAGACATGTGATGTAGTCAACAGCAACAACTGCTTTGAAATGATGAAACCATCCCTATCCTGCCTGCGTACCTGTCCATTCTCTGTGATGTTGGAGTACATTGCACTGCTCGGCCTCTCCCTGTGGGGCGGCAGCAGCATCAGCATTTCTCTATTGTGTCTGTACTTGTCTGGCAGAGAAGGGGAGCCCACTGGAGTCAAAGGCGACACGGTTGGAAAGAAGAAATAATGTGTCACAAAGATCAGAAAATACAAAACTGAACGTAACAGAACTTTTTTTGTGTGTGCATCTGATGAGGAACTGATGCGCTCACCTCTTAATGTGGAAGGGGTGGAGTTTATCATCTGAGGAGGCGCAGAGTGGGTGGAGCTAAGACTGGAAGAGGAGGGGCTCGCCTAGAGAGAAATCAACATGTCATTCTATAAGAGCTGAACTATAAACTACTGATGAAGACATGGAAGGATTCTTGATGGATCAGCATGAAGCTGGAGTGTTGAAAGTATTCTGTACTTAAGGTGACATCTGCTGGCAGACCTTAAACATTGCCTCAGCATAAAATAAAGGTCAACAATAAAGAAGCAATAAAGGTTCCATGTCCATCTTGAAACATTTTCCTTTTTTTTTCTTTTAAAAACAATAATACAATATGTTGTGCTATAATGTGATTGTGCCATCATAAAAAATGACGAGATGAGCTTTACCACGATCTCTAGAAACACATCAATATATTTACAAAATACAAAGATAATGCTTATGCAGCAAGGCCTAGAGTATAACATTTTATTATTATTTCGTTAAATGACCATTTTTTTTCTACAGCCAGCCAGAGTACGTACATCCTAAGAAAAGAGACAGACAAACATTAGTACAGTAACTGTGACTGGACACCACCAGTTAAAGCCAAGCCTGCTGCATTGTGGCGTCCAAAGTGTAACTTAGATAAGAAGATAACTTTTATAAATCTTGTAAAGCATAAGATAAACTACTTCCTTTATGAAGCAGCATATACTTTTTTTAATCTTCACTTTACACTTATCTGCTAAGCTGGTATCATTTCCCTTTATCACTACTTAATATAGCTATAACCATGTATGTTTATATATGCCTGTAAAACAATATACCCCATATCGTGAGTGTACTGTATCTACACCCACATACTTTGTGTTAACCCCTGTACAAACCTCTAGATCAGGGATGTCAAACTCATTTCTATATTGGGCCACTTTGGCATCATGAAGTCATTAAAAGGGCTGGTTGGACCTGTATACATGATGCTTTTGATTTCGTAATTTCATTCCTGTTTACATAAAAAATGTAAAAGACTTCACAGTAACATAAAATTAGCAACTTTGGGCCCATTTCAACATTTTATCTGCAAAAAAAAGTCAATAATCGGGTGAGTTACACTTTAAACTCATCATTTTGCATCACTTTTGCTCTTCTTGGACATTTCTGGGTTGTTTTAATGAGTTGTGGGACAACTGACATCTAGTGGCAGAATGGTGTTACTAAATAGTAAAAAAAATAAAAATAAAAAAAATCAACATTCGCTACAGGAGGCACAGTTTTAGCCCCTTTATATAATTGAAAATGACATGTCTCTACATTATGACATAATATGCCTTCTTTGGCTCTTGAGGGCCAGATAAATTACCTTGACAGGCCGGACCTTGAGTTTGACACATCTAGTGTGAAAACTGTACTTTTGTGATGCTTTTTAAATCGGGTCAAACTTAAATATTACTTGAGGTCTGAGCTTGTTTTACTTTACAGTGTGACTCCACATATAGAACTACAAAAGCTTTTTAGTGTTGTTTGGACAGAATAGTGTTTTACATTTATTTACACTCAATTTGTTTTGTTTACAAAAAAAGAAAAAAATAACATATGTGTCATCTGCAAACATTTCAAAATGTAATACATGTGAAACCCTACAGATCTCCTATATAGGTAATAATAAGCTGTGGACCCAATAAAGATTCATAAGGAACACAGCAAGCAATATTCAAACAGTGATGAATCTCATGACAAATTCACAAACAGTCTTCTATCACTTCTCATTTACTGCTATATATTCCCATTAATCCAATATTATTCCAATTTATTGTGATTTTTAAAAATACTAAGTTGATCGCCTGTAGATTGGTATAATTTGGGAGCATGACCCTTTGCCTTTAATAGGTTTAAAGGTGAAATAATCAGCTTGTAGCTAGCAAGTTTATTTTACATACAATTTTTACATTTTCATCATTATTTTGCTGTCATTGATTACTTTGAATGATAGCTTTCTGGGTGAGGGCTAACCTGCATACGATAGAAGTCCTCTGGGTGCTCCACCACCATGCCATCCGCCAGGATCAGAAGATTTCCTGCTTCACTGGAGTTAGAGGAAAGAGAAGGGGAGGAAATGCGCACTGGAGTCAAAACAGCAATGGGACTGGGAGAGGGAATAAAACCAGGAATAGTTTAAACGAAATGGATAAAACAGGAATAGAGTTCGGAATAGTTGAAAGGAAGAGGAACACAGAAAAAAGGAATTGGAATAAGAAAGGATAGAGGGTGGAGAGACCGGGAGGAGAGGAGCCGTGCAGATTGCAGAACAAAAGAATTGGCAGAAAGATGCCAAAGTAACATCCAAAATATACATGCAAGTGATTTGGTGAAAAAGAGAAAAGTCCAGAACATGCAAGGACCCAAACGTAGAATAATATCAATTGGGAATGATAGACAGAGAGAAAGAAAGCGGTGTAAGTTCAGAAATTGTGATATGAAAAGAAGACTTTTGAGATCCATTGAGGAACTCAGCAAAGATCATAAAGGTGAAACAGCAGACGGAAGCAGTGAACATTGATGGAAAAGAAGCTGGTGAGAAGAATCTCTGTACATCTTTAATAAGCTGTGAATTTCTTCAGAATTTATCTCAATAAAGCTAAGGCTGTATGCTCTATGCTGAATCAAATGATATATTGTTTTGTCCTGTACAGCCTTAGTAGTGAAAGATTGGGAACAAAGAAGCAACAAAGCTGAAAAAGTTGATACTTTTCCCCACCAATAAGTTGTCCCATGCATATCTGGAACTGGACTCTTGTTTAAAATATCTTCCAAAAGTAGCTTTGACCTTGCTCTGCCTAAAGTTGGGCTTTCCCAAATCATATGTGGTGTATAATGACAGAAAACTCAAGTCAGGCAAGATTTAGATGCCTCCTATGGGAAAGAGACTCAGACCTGAGCTCAGACACTGTTCAGAGTAATGTTTGTGGTTATAATTTTCATTAATTTTTAGCTGTTAATAACGGCTCAGAAGTATAATGTACACCAAGTTTCCCTTTCTACAAGATAAAAAGTGGAACGTTTACATCAAAATGGGCACTACTGTTCATCTCAAACTAAACTCTTCGCTTAAAATATCCCCCAAAGATAGTTAAATTCTTCAACCTGAAGACCTGCAGTTATTCTGAATGAGGATGAGACAACAGGACTGTGTGATATATCAGTATGGCAGCCTTTGAATAACTAGAAATAAAAACAATCTTTTAGTTCAGCCTCATTTAAAGACGAGGTAAAGTTTAAACATTTTTGTGTGTGCTGCAGACCTGTGTCGGTGCATGAGCTTGAAGCCCTCAGGACTCATCGGGTTATGAGAGGCCAGGATCCCTCTGTTGATTCCTGAGCCAGACTTATCAAAACCAGGTGGACCCTGAAAAGCAACATAGAAGCCCTGCTCTGATTATTCATACTGCTCCTTCACAGACACACGTGTTCTGGGGTCAAAATGAGAGAAAGTTAGATCAGAAGGGCTTTTCAGAGATATCCATTCTTAATTAAACACTGCTTTTCTGGTCTGAACAGGCAGAATTTTATCACCTGAAAGAATCATTTATAAATGCAGAAGGTGAAATGTTCCAAACGGAAAGAGTTTAGACTCAAAGCTTTGATGTCTTTGCTTCCGGCAGAAGAACATCCTCTTTGAGGAACAAACTAATTAGGCTTCTTCCGCGCACAGATCCACCCACTATGATATGATAAAAGAAATCTTCCTCCAGACACACAGTTGGTTTAGGTTTGTTTCATCATATTAAACTCGCAAAAGAACTACTGAACAACAGCCGAGTTTCTGATTCTCTCATTACAGTATTCCCTCTGAGCACTGGAGATAAAAGTCTAAATATTAATTTAAAAGCTCTTCTTGTGGACCATCTTGTGCACTCACATGGCAGAGGCTGCTCCTCATCATCTGGAACTGATCGATCAGCTTCTTGTGCAGGGGACGCATTTCTGGGTGCACCAACTTCTCGTGCACAGCCAAGCCCACCCCTAAGATATGAACCTGTGGGGAAAAAAAGCAACAAAAAAAGTTTTGTTCTGAGTTTAGCAGAAGTGCACAATGTTTTTCCTCCTAGCTCAATGAAAACCTTTAGTTTTGCATCTTTTGAGTAAGTCTCACAACTGATCACAACTGACCAATGTGAGAGTTGGTTTCTGATTGATGGAAGATAGTTTTCCTTTCACTGTGCATTATGAGCATTTAGAATAGTTAAATTTGGCTTTTATTATTGAAAAAGAGTCTTAATTTATCAGTCAGGTAAAAAAAAACTTGTTCTGGCTACAATTTTAAACCTTCTTAAATGCCAAGTTTCTATACACAACCAAGGAATTTTAACCCAGCTCCACTTTGCTCTCAATGAACAGACATTAAAATATAAAGGCAAGATTTCATTATTATAGATAGAAAGAACTAAAAAAAAAATGTGAGCAACTAAATGTATCTTTTAAGATGGACTATGGTATGACACCACACACCTTCTTTCTGTTTTGTTCTTCGGTCTCTTGTTCACATAGCCAGGCCGGCATTATAAAGTTATGAGTTGCTTACTTCTTCACTAGACATGTTTCGACAGGTGATGCTGTTTTGCTTTGCATCTATTGTTTACAAATATGTGCATACGAGGTGACGGGTGAGAAGCGGATGGAGGTTGCAGCAGGAATGGAGGAAGAGAAAGGTGTGGCTTGATGCACAGCTTATTTTGATCTACAAACAGTGCTCAGGCCCCACCTAGTGGTGAAAAGTCGCTTATTGCAAAATATGTATATTTTTCAGATTTATTAAAAAAGAAGGAAACAAAGTTGTGTTAGTAACAGTAGATGGACCAAATTTTGTATAACGATTTCTAGTCACACCGGTCACGCTGAGTCACACTCAACCACACGTACGTATTCATGCATCAATGCCTTGCCGAGGGGCACGCCAACATCTAACAGGGGGAGGCTGGAATCAAATCTTCAACTTTCATTGTCACTATGTACCAGCACCAGAACATCTCTATGTAAAAAGCTGTGCTGGGTAATTTCCCATCTTATTTGTGGACATTATTAACACTTTCAAACACTGCTATCCTATGCAGTTTTTGTTTCTTATTTTCTTTACAGTTCAAAGCTTTTAATCATCAGAGTAGCCAATTTAAATCTTAATGCTTTGTTCTCTCTTGGATAGACTTTGGTCATGCTAGATAAATACAATTTAATTGAAATTGGATTGAATTCAACGCATAGTCATAATTGATTGCTTGTACCTGCATTGTGTTAATCTTGATTTGTGTCATTTCATTTATGTGCAATGTTCCAATGTAAATATCAGACTCTGAACTTATAACTGTGTGCCTTGTTGCCTCTGATGAAAAACAGATGCTAATCTCATGGGACTCTGGTTAAATAAAATGGAAAATGAAAGAATCTGTGTTTTATAAAGTTATATAAAGTGTGAATATTGTGTCACCTGCTCCTGCATGAGATCTTTGAGCTGTGTGATCTTCTCTGTGTCTTCAGGGTGACTAGTGATGTATTCCTTATCAAAGAAAGCCTGTTGAGAGGAAGAATTAGGTCTGCATTAACTGACCGGACGATTACTGCTAATGTCTGTAATAAGCTGAATATACTTTTATAATGCTGTAATACAAGCCTTTTGTTGACAGATTACAGAACCAGACCCAATTTCATACAAATGAACTCTTTTCATACATTTTAAATTAAACCTATTATTTTAAACAGCGGTTAGAGAATATTAACAGCTCCTGTGCTCCATAATAACACAAAGATTCCATTTAGGCTCATAAAAAAAATAGAGAGGCAAAATAAAACCTGAAGAGATGGCCATTCGTGATAACAATAAATTCTCATTATGGAGCAAAGAGGACAGTACAGAAATAAGGTAAGAGCTGGACTCATTAGAAGAGGCGCTTGTGTTTTGTAAAGTGTTTTTTTTCTCTCAACCTCTTGGTATCTGGCGATGCCCCCGTTGACGGCGGCGTCGATGACTCCATTCAGCGTCATGCTGAGCAGGTTGATGTTCCCGTGCAGCTGCTTGTGTTGGTACTGACTGATCAGAGTCCGCAGCTCCTGGTTCTTATTTTCCACCACAGAGATGGCGTTTTCCAATGGACTCACCTCCACCTGAAAATGACAGTCCAGTTAGAAAGATCGACAGTGATAAGAATAATTTAGTGTCAGTGTGATTACCCACAACTAAATTATTTCCAGCATCCTCAGAGTTGATGAAGGGATAAAGTGCCACACATATGGATAATCCTTTTTATTTTATATTTTTCTTGTTTGGATCCTAGACTTCTTAGACAATTTAAGGATAATTATTAACAAATAAATACAAAGCTGCACTATAGATTTTCAGCAGGAATTTCAAAAGCATTCAGACCGTAAATATGTAAAACAAGCAAAAATGTTGAAGAACTAGACTGTATGTATATAAGTATACAAATAAATACTTAAGACAGCATGAAACAACATTTATCAGCTGATGTCACAAAGAGTTAAATTCGTAAAACCCAAACGTTTAGTGACCCCTCTCAATGAAATCTCTAGAGGTATATGCATCGGCTTGTAGTGCAGAATATGGCTATTCCAAAAATACCAAATTCAAGATTTGATGTGTTAGACGAAAGACAACCTGCCACTTTGGTAGCCGTGTCCAAATTGTAAGTAAAAATCTGAGGTAACCACAGATTTAGATTGTTCATCTCTAGAAAATGGGACAGAGAATAAAGTCTGCAAATAAAAAGTTGTCCTGTTGTTCTTTTTCCATACTCCATTTTCTATTCCCATGTTTATCCAGGCCTGGAAAATACTACAAATCTGACACTGTATGAAAACCGTGAACATAGAGTTTCACTGCACAGATTAACAAAATGGTATTATTCTAGTCGAACACTACGGTTATTATATCAAACGCAAACTACATAAATTCCTTTAACTTCATGGGATTTATCTCGAGCAAATATCTAAAGCTGTTGAAAGAAAATGTATATATTTCCAACAGGAAAAAAACTTTGCCCAGTAAACAGTTTACTTCACTCACCAGTTCCCTCTTTTCTACCTCAAACCAGCGTGAAATTCCAGGCAGAGGATGGGTGAGGATCAGAGTCGTCCTTTCTATCCAGAGACTCTGAAAAACAAGCACAGCGAGCAAACTTACTGAATCTATAAATCCCAGCGCAGGTTTCACTTTCTTTGACTCTCACTATAATGGTGCTTTTTCACCTCCAACAAGAACTGCTCTGTTGGTTAGGAAACATTATATCAAATCCCTCTTTGCAAATTAAGATTAAATTGTATATTTTCTGAGAAAAAACACATTTGTTTTGAGACAAAAATATGTGTGTTACTATTTAAAGACTTGGGAAATAATTAATTTTCTTCAAGCTGATCTGACTGAATTCTGCTGTAGGATTTGTTGAATAAATTGATCTCTAACAGGAAAAAATAATACAGAATACTAATCAAGAAGGAAGGGAGTCTTGAGCTCCTTGTTATATTTTAGGTAGAAAAATAATTTCACCCTCCCTCTAAAATGTTCTTTTAAAAGAACTTCAGCAAATGTTACAGCAGATTTGGCCATCTTTGACTTTGACGGCAAAAAGCTCAAATTGGCACCAAATTAGGTTTTAAATGGACTGATGATAAATCCATGCCCGTTTAGTTGTTCCATTGTTTGATACAGGAGAATTTTTATCTATATTTACCTTTACAATATTTACTGGATTTGGTCATTTTTTTTTTGGTCTTTAGAGTAGAATTATTGTGACACACCCACCTTAGCAATGCTTGTAACTAGCCAAAGATGTTAAGAGTGTATTTAGCAAAAGTTTAAGTAGTCATTATTTGGTTTATTTACTGCCTCTCCTGGTTCATGACTGCGGTGGGCAAGGTGAGCTTTTTTTATTTTTTTGCATTTTGATTGTTAAAAAATGTCAAAAATATTTTGAGTGAAAATATGTTTATAATGTGCACTTTTTTCTTTATTTTTTAACCATACATGTTTTAAAATGTATATAGCTTAATAACGACATGGCAAACTCGTCTGCGCTCACCTTAAACTCATTCTCTCTGTCTTTGGGTCCTTTGTGGAACGGCCGGTCGTAACGAAATCGCCGAACGTTGTTCACTCGATAGAAGCTCTTGATGCGGTCTGGAACTCTGTCCATCTGAAGGACGGTGACGCTTTCTGGAAACGGTGTCACGGCGTAAATCTGGAGGTCTGATCCGAGGAGGCTGAGGTCAAGGATCTAATCCAACATGTGGAGGTCAAACTTAGATAGTGGCAAGAGTTCTTGTACACATGGAGATGCTGAAGTGTTATTTCTGAAGGATACACTGTGCATCACACTGCAGAATGGCCTCATCTGGCTGATTCGGGTGCTGCATTGCAATGGCTTGTGGGAATTCTCCCAGCATCCTTTGCTGGAAGGCTTCTAACCTTTCATAGTCATGGCCCCGGCAGACAAACTCTTTGTTCTGGTGTGACCAAATCAAAAAAAAAATAATAATAATTTCAACTGTGCTATTAATATATTTTAAAGGAAATGCACATAATTTCGTCTAAAATCACTTTTACTGCCAACTTAACTGAGCATTAAAATAATTTCATGCTCCCAAACATTGACTCACTCTGAGGAAGAAAGGAAACTTCCTGCCGTAGAATCCCACCCTGAAGAACTCCGGCTCCAGACGCTGCTGCTCCATGATATTGTCATAATATGCTGCCTCCATTTTCTGCAAACATAGACCACAATGGAAAAACCGTATTAAGTAATATTTACACTTATCTCACATAAATAACGTAAAGAAATAAATAAAACAAATATTGTTTTACTTCACTCTAAATACAAAAATGATGACAAACCTATAGGTCTTATAACAATCAACCTGCCATCTATGTATATCTGGTATTTAAAATAGATTATGTAATACAAAACGGTATAATTAAAGAATAATTTTTTATCACTGCAGTAATGCTGGGCTCACCCGTATCCAGCTGAGACTCTGGTAGTCGTAGAGAGATTCATACTGGAAGGCCAGTTCTCGGCACAGAGGAATGCCAAATTCCCAACACTGGAGGAAACAATCCATAAACATTTCATTAGTTTCTTTTCAGATGACGGAATTCAGAATCTAAAACAAATGAAAGCGTGCCATGAGAAAAACACGTTCCAGATATTGAAATATATGAAGAGGAGATTGGGCAAATAATGTTTATGCTGCCATTTTATTTTACCTTTTTCTGATATTGTTGGATCTAAATATTCTATCATTCTGAAATTAATAACGTTAGATAATTTTATTGAAACTTCATCAAATGGTCCTTTACACACAGAAAACAAGGAAGATAAAACACTTGTAGAAACACAAATAACTTAGCTTGGCAATAAAAAAAGTTAGAAGAAGCCAGTTAATTTACTGTGTGTGATTTGGACAGTTTTGAGCATGTTGACTAACCTCAGACTGGTATATAGTCATGTCCAGTAAATTAGAATAGTATAGGAAAATTAATTAATTTCTGGAACTCAGTTAACCAAGTGAAATATATTATATAGACTACTTAAACATAGACTGAGGTTTTCAGGTCTTGATTTCTGCTAATTATGATGATTATCCACAAATAGCTAACAGAAACATGACTTTTAAGGTTAGAGTATTATACCATATTTTAGGAATATTTATAGCACTAAAATCTAATTCTGTTGAATAAAAAAGCAGAAATATTTTATATATATGGACAATAACAATAACTAACCGGTCCCTTAACTAAAATAGTTGACAGCTGCTTTTTTTGGTTTTAAAGATGATAATAACATGACTGAGCTACTAACGTTTTGCACAGACTGTGTTTGACAACGAACCTTTCCCTTGTTGAAATAGTGGATGACTTTGCGGCAGAGGCCCTCCTTCCGGTGCCACTCAGTCTGAGCAGGATAATGCAGGAACTCTTTAACTGGTCTCTCGTCCCAGTGCAGCAGCTCCCAGTACAACAGCAGGGTGAATGCAGCCTCTGCAGCCAAACAAACAGCGTCAGTAACACGTCACTACCTTTTTTTATGTGCATATATCATTATATACATATTTACCAGTGTAGTTCTCAGCCTGCAGATGCATGTCACACAATTTGTGGATGTAACGGATGTACATCTCCTCTTTGTTGATTTCCGATTTGTAGAAATTCTGCAGAACAAATATAAACATTCCTCTTATTCGTAAAACCCAATAACTTACAGAACAAAATATGAGCTTGACTTAATCTTACAAGAAGGTTCACTGTGCAGCCAATCTTCTTGTTTTCTGTCTCATCTCCCTTCATACAGTCCCTGAACAAAAAACGATATCAGGATTTAAGGTTGACCTCGTCCTTCAGTAAATTTCCAGTTTCCCCGGTGTGCCATAATGTGGCATAATGCTCCATTCACCCATAATAAAGGATGTGCTGCTTAAAAACTTGTTAAAAAGAATACAATGTCCTATATTTCACCTGTAGTCCAGCAGTCGCTCCATCAACCGTGTAACCGATGTAACAAACGAGATTCCTGTTTCTTTCCACGTCTCCTGCTCAATCTTCTCCAACAGACTGAGAAGAAAACATGCAGAAATGAGGTAGTTGGGCAACAAAGAAGCTGTTGTGTCTTTACAGATTGGACACAAGTCTAACGGCTGTTTAAAATCATCTGTAAAGACCGAACGTCTACTTGTACTGTTGGCTTTAACAAACCATTTAGCAGTTACATTCAAACAAAACCTCCCTGCTTCCAAGAGTTTCCTTGGAAGTCCAGGATTAGTAATTGATGGAAAATCAGAGCAAATTATAAGTGGTTAATTTTCAATGGTGTTAAACTCAAGAAGTTGTTGTAAAGCATGTTTGGGGACTTTTCATTATTTTTTTAAAACACTCACTAAAACAGGTTCACTAAAACAGGAAGCAATAACAAAATAGATGATGTGCTGTCTGTGACTGCTCTGTCTGGAACACATGTGGCTACGTTTTGGCAAACAAAAAAAGGATAAAATGGACGCTTTACTGCAAAAAAAAAAAAAAAAAAAAAAAAAAGAAAAGTAAATTAAAAGCGTGAAAAAATAGGTGAGCTCCATGGCAGCAAACAGGTAAAAAGGACAGATTTATCCTCATCCACAGAAAAGTGTTTCTCTCTTGCAAACAAATTTTATCTCAGGATCTAAGATTTAGGAGAAGGAACCACTCAAATCCACTGGAAGCTGAGGAACCAGGGAACAACACAGTTAATGCCTCATCTAAGATGGATAACTTGAACAGCAGCCGGACCACTGAGATGAATGTAATATTTATACGAAAGTATAGTGTTTTCAGGAAATAGAATGATGTGACAGGGCTCTTTCTATTCTAGTCTGTTGCTGGTTTGTTAGGTCTTCAGGCTACTGCCCTCAGATAATATTTCCTCTGATGTTCCCCTCCTCACTGGATAAACCACTCTATGTTTGGGTTAGGGTTAGGGTAACCCAATTATGAACTAAAATTGTAGCTGAAGACTTTGCAATCCCTACTTTAATTTTGGGTGGACACTGTGTCATGCATTGATACCTGTGTTTTCTATTTCATGCATGGTTATGTATTACTTGACTTTGGTCATGGATATGACTCAGTTATTGTAAAAATGTAAAAATGATGATGCACTGATGAGGTGAAGACTCCAGCAACACTTGATGTACCAGGGATACATTTGTTTTAACACGTTTGGCTTGTGGCCTTTGCCAGGGTCATCACCAAACACCAAACAGCTTGTGTTTAAATAAGAAAATCTATAATACAGAAAATCAATCAATCACACATTCACACATAAACAGTCTGACCAGTCACCATTCCAGAGGATGGTGTTTTTTTAAATAAGAGTCCAAATAGGGTCTGAACTGAACAACTTCCAATTTAAGGGAGAAATCACCTTGAACATCTAAAAGTAGTTCACTCACAAAGGTGCACAGGGAAATGCAGACAAGGAAAACTTAAACATTACAATCACAGGAACTCTAAAAAATTGTATTCTACAATCAAAAACTTGAACTAGATAACAGCAATTAACATCACTTTTAAAAGGTTATATAAAACATTTAGGTCAATCACAGAAACACAGAAGCTGGGCTTAATGGCTTCAATGCCCATATTGGCTCCTACACTGGTACTGAATATATAGGTTCCAGTGATTCCTATGTTACATTTTTTCAATGCATCAATCTTTCAGTGGTTCATTTGAAATGTTTCTGTATTATTCTTTTTCATTTGAACACAATGGTTCGGTGGTTTGTACTAACCCTGATGAAGGTCGCAAACCAAAGCACATTGGTCTACTAAAGCTGTTGTTTTATAGTACTTCAAGTGTTGCTGGAGTCTTCACCTCACCAGATCTTTATCCCTCCCTGTGCACCTTGAAAGTCGGTGAAGTTGTGCCAGAAATGATGATGAACGTCATTTAATTATCTTATTTCATGTTTGTATTACTTAATCTGTGCAGATTATCCAAGACTTAAACCTCTATTTACAGACTCACACAACCAAACATGCAGACATCTGTTTGCATGAAATTTTTTTAACTTATAATACTACCAGCATGGATCTCTGTGTATGTGATAAGGTTACCTGGGATAGGGCCCAAACAGCTGGGTTCTAGTCCCGCAGCAAAGAACAAAACAAACAGCAGAGAGCAGTGTTATGGCAGAAGAATTGAGAGTTAATTTCTTTTAGAACAGACAGACAGAAAGAGAGAGACCGAACGGACGGGTTTAAAACTTAGGCAGGTGGGAGTTAAAGCAAAAAAACAAACTCTTTATTCCTTACAGCAGCCCAAACAGCTCTCTGTAGTTCTCATCACCCTTCCCCTCCGACACCAAACTGTCCAACTTGTCAATTAGTTCAGCCTCCACCTGCACATTCAAAGAGGAGTAAACTAAATGTCTAGCTTTAAAGCAGAGCAGAACTGTGCTGTGACAACGGGAAACGTAAGTATCTGTGTACCTGTTTGAAGTTTCCATTTTTGCGCTGCTCCCAGTCCATCATGTCGTGGAAGATCGGAATCATGATGTTTCTCACCTCCACCTGAGGGACCAGCGTCACTCCGAGGAACGGTCCGATCATCCCAGGAATGAAATGGATTTTATTCTCTCCTATAATCAGCGAACATGTTCTTTTAAATTAGGCTTTAATCAATTAAGAATTTATTCTAAGTCACATGTTGGAGCAAAACAATGAAAATCACAAAGCTCATACAAGACTTAATAAAAGTATGGGGAAAATATGTAGCAACGACTTAAAGATTATTGATGTCCAGTTTTAAAAGAGTACGTAAAATAAAATATATCTCACCCAAGTTCTGCCACATGTTGAAAAGTTCATAAGTCATCATTACTCTCATGTCACCATACCTGAAATGACAATAAATTAGCTATTAAGAAAAAACATTATTTCCTGATTTATTTGATCAAACTACATTTCTATTACAGTTTAAAAGATTGCTCCAAAACATGAAGTCGGTCTTTATTTTTGGTTTAATAATCTTAAATCCAATAACTGGCATTATACTGCACAATATAATTTCTTCTTGCACGCAAGTATAGAACAGAAGTTCAGCAAAGCAAAACAAAATAGGAAAAAATATATATATATTTTGGATAGCTCTTTTTTTGTTACTGTATTGTACAATTTAAGAAAGGTAATAAGAGCAAAATGTTTCTGTACAGCTTTGTATTTTCTAACAGTTTGCATTGTAACAAAAATGTGTAAAATATATTTAGGAACCTGTCTAAAAACTAGAGGCATGGTGGTTGCTTGTCTTCTGCATGGTGGTGTTTTATGTTTTCTTTGCACAAAAAGGCCAGGAATATCTGGGTTTCACTTTGCATTTAACACATTAGACATATTTGACATTACGGTCTACCTGAGAAGAAAAATATAGGATTCAATCCAGCAGGTTTTAGACGACTCTGCTAACTTTTGTTAGCGGTAGAGGAATCAGAAATATGTGCATCAAAAATTATACATTTGGCAGGAAAACTCATTCACAGAGAAACACAAACTGTCAATTATTAGTGGGTTGCTCTCATTTAATTATGCAGTGAATTCTGAGATTCACGTCAGCTGGTGCAAATAAACAGTGCTGTCATTTAAAACTAGCTGCAAGTTGGCGATCCAGTTTATTTATCAACAGAGCTTACCTCCATCTGGTCCTAAAAGGGAAATTATTCATGGATCATTCCTAAAGAAATACATTTCTTCATATGTGTGTATGTTACAATCCAGCTAGAGATGTTCAAACTGTATTTATTAACCGTTTCTTTTCACAATATTTGCAGTGTTGGAAGAAGTTAAAGAAACGTGGAATGGAATTAGTCATCTTAGAAAAATTTATGAAGTATCTCAATAAGTTTATAACACTGACACAGCTCAAAGGTGGAACTAGTTTCCTTCAGCATCTAGAAACATGTGTAACTCTTGTCATGTTTTGCATTGTGTGCTTTAATGTCTTCTCTTCTTTTATTGGATCATATTTAGATTGTGTGTTACTCTTCTTACTTGTCTAAGATCTTCTTCCTCTTCACAGGACTCAGGTTCTCCAGCTGTAAACTCGGCTGGTTGATGTAGAGAACAGCCAGACTGAAGTAGGAGTTCCACACCTGCTCATGCACACACAAACACACAATAAAGGACAGGCTTTCCCTCTAGACGGTCACACTTTGAGTTAGATTGGTTCAACTAAAAGTTTTAGTATGGGACATTAAATGTTAAAAAGAACATCAGAGTTCTGCAGGTTCATCTCCCTCTGGGAGGAGGACGTTTCTTTCTTCTTGTACGTGTATTTCTTAGCATCATAAAGTTCTAATTTTCTGCTCTTTATGTCTCTTGTGCTTTGAAAGTTCAGAAAATCAACTAACATTAAGGTCTTAGAGTGCTTTCAGCTTTGTGTTTATATTTAATTCACACTCAACTATGCAAAGAGGCAACAGAAAGATAACCTTCAAAAGAAACGAGGAGAAAGAAAACCAAACAAGTCATCCTCATTACAGTGCTGAAATCTGTTTACCTTGAAGTCAAAGTCTGTTTCAGCAAAGTTCTTGTGCAGCGCAGGAGCGAGTTGCTGAGCTGTGGTGAGGATGATGCTGCAGAAAGCGAGCACATATATAACTGATGTTAGCAGCTGCTGCAATTCTTTGTTTAGTTTCAGGTTCTGATCCATATCAACACTGACAGGTGTCTCTGCTGTCTGGTGGACTGTGTTTTTGTCTCTTACTTGCTGGTGAGCAGCCTCATGATGTTCCAGTCGCGGGGAAATATACTGAGCTTCATCAGATTTCTAAACACGCACAAAATCTTCAACAAGAACTCCTGGGGGGCAAGAAATGAGAAGTGTCAGTGATGCTCACACAACATCAGCAGTTTGAGGCATGCTAACTCCATAAAACTGTATATATTTGAACTTTTTAACAAGTTGTCTTGTATTTAGATCTGTTATTACCAACCCAACTGCAGCGTGTTTTCATGTTGTACCTTGAGCTCGTCCTTGCTTTGAAAATTTTCCATCAAGTGTTGAAAGTGGATGTCAGTCATCTGGCGAAGAAGCGAGAGGAGACACGAGACGTACTCTCCCTGCCAAAAGGGAAGAGCGGGACAGATGTGAGCCAATCACAGGGAAGCAGTTATCACAGTAGCAAAGGACCAATCAGAGATAATGAGAAAATGCTCTTCCCTAAACAAAAACACTACTGCCATAAGGTTAAATCTGTCTGTGGAGGCCAGTGACTGTTCCTAAATAGGTCAACTTTGGAAAGTACTTTGATCTCTCAGATTCAGAGGCAGGATTTGTTCAGCATCATCCCAATATTGTTAAACGTGATTTATTATTTTCCAACATGATGTTGTGCTTTACGCAGCTAGCAAATTGATTGCTTCTATTATCCTAAATTTTCTCTCCACGGATAAGGTCAACTTCCCTATTTCTGAACATTTTCAGGTTCAAGATGATAAAAAAATAACAAAAAGTGATCAGGGAAAATTGGGGCCAGGTGGAAACGCTAAGGAATGTGGATGCAAAATGATCATAATGGTCATAAAACAGTAAACTGTCAACCTAAAGAAAACCATGTTTTTCTTCCCTTTCACAATTATGCACTTGTCTGTGTGGATCACCAAAATCCAAATAAAACGCATTGACAAATGTTTAAGAGGTGTGAAAACTTCTGCAAGCCTCTGTATGATAAAAAGAAGATGCAAAAGGGGAGCATAACAAACATTTTCAACACTTTTAGTGCTTTGAGACATGCAAGCATTCCCAACAAGGATAAGCGGTTGGTGTCCAATCAGAAAAGTAATGTGACGGCATGGGAATGATGACTAGATGGATTAGGACTGGGCAATATGAATTACTTTTCAAATGTTTATTCTCTGTTGATAAGATTATAACCTCGGCGTATCGAACTTTGCTAAAAAGTAATCAGTAACCTCTTAAATTACAGAACAGGAAAAGAATTGGTTATGGGGAAAATGTTTGATATTGCCCAGCCCTAAAACAGAGAGGCAGCATGACGAGGAGCAGATCAGGGAGGAGGGCAGTGAAGTAGTAGTAGTCATATTGTTAGTTACTAACAGTGATCTCCGCGGTGCACTGCGGACAGCGTTGACCCCTTACCGCCTCCTGCGATTGGCTCTTGCTCATGATCGACAGAAGCGTCTGCAGGAGGACGTCCAGCAGAGACTCCACCATCATCTCCACCTCTTCCTGCACCGACGTGTCCTGGAGGCACAGATGAGGAGCAAACGTGGAGTGAAGGGAATTTGTTTGGAAAAGTGTTTAAAAGAGAATGGAAATTTGGGTTGGGAGGGCGGTAGGGGGAGAGGGGTTAAAAAGAAGAGACGTGCATGCAAAAGAAAAAAGAAGACAGAAATGGAAAATTCATAAGTAAAAGATAATTGAATCACAAATAAAGGATTACTGTAACAGCTTTTTTGCCCATTTTGTAGATATGATAGGTAAGAAAAAACATGAAGATCTTAATTAACATAGGTGTTTGTTCCTGCTTCCTTAACCTTTGACACATACACAATTTTCAACTCTATTAGCACCAGTTTCAAAAGCAATGCATTTTGTCATCTGGTACCAGGAAATACATGTGCATAGTTTGTAGAAAAACTGATATTTGAAACCTAAAAGAAGTTAAAATCCACATTGCTCCTTTCAGGAAGGCCATGTTTCATAAATGTTTTCCAAAGGCAGGAATGTTGGTAGCAACAACTGAAAATACCTATAACCTTGTATTCCGCTAAATTACAGTAAATAAACTGATTTTGAAATGAGAAGAATTGCCCTACAGGATTACAAGGCAATGTATTTCACCAAGGCAAGTTCTTTATAAAAGACGTTTCAGTAATAAGACGGTTCAAAGTGCTGTATATGAACAACAACAAAAAGAATGCATTACAGAGTAAAGAAAAACATTACAGAGACAGAGGGAAAACATTACAGAGGAACATTGCTGTGGAAAAGTAGCAGCAGGTTAAGATATAAGACAAGTTGAACAACAAACGTCAACATTAAAATTTAAAGGCAGTCCTAAACAAATGTGTTTTTAACCTTGATTTAAAGGAACTCAGGATTTTAGCACCTTTACAGTCCTCTGGAAGTGGAGCATTGGAACTAAATGCTGCTTCTCCATGTTTGATTCTGGTTCTAGGTATGCAGAGCAGGCTGGAGCCAGAAGACCTGAGTGGTCTGGAGGGTTGATACACTGATAACAAGTCTGTGATGTATTTAGGTGCTAAGCCATTCAGGAATTTATAGACTAACAGAAGTATTTTAAACTCTATTCTCTGAGGTCCAGGGAGCCAGTGTAAGGACTTTAGAACTGGGGTGATGTTCTCTACTTTCTTAGTCTTAGTGAGGACGCAGGCAGCAGCGTTCTGGATCAGCTGCAGCTGTCTGAATGACTGTTTTGGGAGACCTATGAAGATAACATTGAAGTAAACAATTTGACTAAATTGGGATTAGTTCTTACACATCCTGCTGATATATTAGTCATTTAATCCTATAAATATTCTTCAGGTGATAAAAGGCAGACTTTGAGAATTTGAGGTTCAGGTCTGAGTCCATCACCACAACTATATGTTTAGGCTTGATCAGAAGCAGCATTCAGTGAGGACTGATTAACTTTCAGAGATTTGCTTTAGTTAAATGCATTGTTTTTTGCATTGTCTATGCAAAAAAGCAATACATGTCTGTGTATCTTTGTGTTCCTGTAAATCCGTCCTCTGAGCCAGGAGCAACAACGTAGAAACTGCACATCAAGGGTTTCAAGCTGGCTTCATGAGATGGGTGACAGGACAAGCTGTGTTGGACAAAAGTTTTGTCCTGTACTATTGTGGTGGTTTAGGTGCTAAAAGCTGACGAGTCAAGTCTGGTTGTGAACCATGGTCTCATTTCCCTTTATACGATCCCCTCTTAGATTGAAGTATGTATTAGAAATTAGATTTAGCCCATAAAAGCCCTGTAGGGATTTAGATTTGAAATAGTGAAAAACCATTGATATTTTTTGTCTTTCAGGGTCAGAGAACCTAAAAATTTATATTTAAAGTTTCATGTCACTTCTCATTCATTTGTGTTGCAATAAATATTCCATTCTCAAAATTAGACATTAATGAAATGCAAGAACACTCAGATGCATCTTCTATAAGGTAGCATGTGTATACAGGGGTTACCAGTGAGCTGCTCTTGATAATGGAGAAAATGGAGCTGAGTATCCCTGAGCAGATGAGCAGCTCTTTCTGTTGTCTCAGATGAAGATGGATGTGATGCAGGACCACGGGAAGCAGGATCCTTCGAGACTCTGAAGGCAAACACACACAGATTAAAGAGCCAGACATCATGTGCAATGAAATAGGTTCAGTCTCCTACAGTATGGAACAACAAAAAAAATCATGAACTAATCTGCAAAAACTAATCAGTGTGGTTTTGAACGGATCTTTTTTCAATAAGGCAAAACCGTTTCCCACTTATTTTATTCTAGCTTAAAACAACATTTACATCCACTTCTTATTATGCAGGAAAATAAATCATAGAAGAAAACATGAATTAGGCTGATTAATAAGTGTAAGCCATTACCAGGGAAAGAAAAGAGCCTACTGTCCACGGTTCGGGCTATGGACTGCAGCTTCACCACGTCCATCGATTGTCCTATGTGCACCGTGGACGGCATGCTACCCAAAGTGCCTCGCACAAACTCTGCCACCTCCTGCACCGTGAACATCTGCAGCAGCTCGTCGAAGATGGCAGGGAATGAGTTTAACAGTGCAGCCTGCAGAAGAGGAAGGGGGATAAGGGAGCAATAGAGGACATTAAGAGGATATTTAGAGGATGGCACAGGTGAGGGTTTGGAAGATAACGATTTATGTTAAAAACAGAACAAGGCGGTTAATGATGTCACTTTCTGTGAATGCAATGAGAGAAAAGTGTCCATGGTTTCTGTAAAACAACTAAAGAGAGCAGAGCTGAGTCACTGTGAAAAGCTCATTCCCAAAACAAATGAATCTTTTCATCACACACAGGTGTGCAGCTCATGCAGGTCTGTCCCAATCCACAGCACAATAATGGACTCATCAATAAATCTGGATTGATTTCAAAGTGGGCTTTAAGATATTTTTCAGCAAAAATAAATCAAGTCAATGACTTCTGGGTTTTTTTCTAACTTATGTACTAACTTACATTTAGAAATACAACTATTAAGGGGTTTTAAAAAAGCATACAGGAGAATGGAATACAAAGAGTTATTTTGCAGAAGACTACCCACAAATTTATAAAAGGGAAAATTAAATTGATAAGAAACCTGTAGGGCAAAATGATAAAGTCTTAACCATAACTAGTTAAGCATGAGTTTAAAACAAAGGCACAGAACAAAACTTTCATTACAAAAACAAAACATTAATAATTATCGCTGTCTTACCTCTACTTAGAAATGAAGTCCAGCTGCTCTCTTTCTGAACAAAAATATCGGTAATTTTCCGGTAAAAGTTCTCTTTATCTTCTTCAGTTTTAAAAGTCTCTCAGTCTCAATGGAGAGCTCACTGCCAGGGAGGAAAGCCTTCCTTGATCAGTCCTGTTCTGGCTGTATGTTTAGAGTCTTTTTAGTGCTTTACTTGTTTAGCAAAACTCGCTAATAATACATCCATAACTTGCTTTGACTCTACTGTTTGGGGCATAGACATAATATAAGAGTAGACGCGTCGTTGGGCGGGTTCTGCCTATGCTGCGATGCGTCAGAGCGTCCGCCATCTTAAATGTGGCAAATCTGCAGTTACTCAGTCACTTAAACAGTATCAGAGGGACTTGAATCTCTGAATATACTTTGTATTCATAGTATTTTTTTGTAATATTACAAGTTTATTTTCGTATCCCTTTAGCTTTATTCTCCTGAATTTATTCTCCTAAAGAATAAAAATATTTAAAATAATCTAACCTGGCCCTATTACTCCAGGAGTGAAATAATTCTGCAAACTGTGTGTATTCTGGAAATGTTCCCCCTTAATTCTCATGATATGACGTTTTTATCATAACATTATCACTTTTGTGTTTGTTTGTTTATTTTTACTTTATTGACCTAGGACTTTTTTTATTAATTTTACCTCTTTAATACTCACCCAAAAAGTCTGTTCCTAAAGGTTCACAAGTGACACGGTTTTATGAAATAATGAAGACAACAATGTTTAGATTTAACAAATCGATCCTCATAACATATACACACACAAATATATATATATATATATATATATATATATATATATATATATATATATATATATATATATATATATATATATATATATGTGTGTGTGTGTGTGTGTGTGTGTGTGTGTGTGTGTGTGTGTATTTATTGCAGCACAGGAATGAGGCATCTTCTCTGATCCACATTCACAATAACAGAACTGAACTTTTTTCTGCCACATACAATATGGCGGTGACGTTGACGTGCGAACCTGCGCCCTATGACGCGTCTACGTATATAATGTCTGTGGTTTGGGGATCAGAGCGGTGCCCCTTGAGCGCCCCCTGCCTAGAGACCAAGGAACTGCCGGCCTCACCTACAGCCAGTTCTTTGGCTTTTATGATCGCCCAGCAGCACACGAAAACACACAGTTTAATGACCAAAACACAATTCGTAATCCACATATATTAAATTGTGGAAAATCAGTTCATAAGTGTTTGAACAATTGAATTTATGATCTAGAGAAAGGACGATACATTCACAGAATGGAAGCCAGCGCAGTTAACATGGGATTTCGCAATCCCAGGAGAGGCCAAACTCATTGTCGCCTCACTCACCGGCTTCGCTATGAAGCGCCACAAAGGATTTACATGGAAAATAGCGAAAAGTCTTCGATTTTTAAAGAGAATGTGATAAAAAATAAGTAAATTAGATTAAAAAAGAACTTTTATTACAAATGACTGAGTGAATCACAATATATATTATGTTTTCATTATGGCCTCACTTGCCTCCCCTGACTGCACGTCACTGTTGAAAGTCCTCAGTCATCCAGGACAGATTTGACTTTAACGTGCCTTGGAATGACATTTGTTGTGAATTGGCGCTATATAAATAAAATTGAATAGAATTGAAATCCACAAAAAGGTAGAAAATTAAAACAACTGAACTTCAGTTCTAGTTGAAAACATTTTGCTCTTCATCTGAAGACCTTACCCTAAGAGGTAGTGACGTAGAAGTTCCCAGCTTTAAAACTATAGAGGAGTGCTGTTCTGTATATCTGGTCACATGTAAGTTAGCCTCCGCTAACAATGGGTCGTCGTTAGGGCAGTCAGCATAGCTCAGATGTTTGGTCACATGTAAGGTGTGATTTGTTCTGAAACTGACAGGCCATCAGGCCAGATTTATTTCCTCTTTTGATGTAAATGGTTTCCCGTACCCCTCTCCCAAACCATCTATTTCTTCTGTGTGCCAAAGGAGTTTTCCTCTTTTGGACAGGAGGAATAATGAATTGTTAGGTATATATATATATATATATATATATATATATATATATATATATATATATATATAACAATTCTGGTCCTTTCAGGTTGTTGACATCTTTTCAAATCTATGTTTCTCCACCCACACAAACTGTATCTTTATGTAGCTAAACTCTAATGAAAGTAGCTCTCATTCAGGCAAACTAAGAGGAAGTTTGTCCATTAAGTCTATATTTTTCATTTTGCCCCGCTTCAAGTACTTTGAGGTTGACCTTAATCTTGAATCCCAGCTTGTTTTTGTTTAAACATGTCTGCTCATAAAATCTTGATTCATACTTTATCGACAGAACCTTTGTTGTTATTTTGGCTGAACTTAACTCTGAGATAGTCAGAGAACATGGATGTTAAAGCATTATTGTTAAAGTGTATTCCTCTTTTACTCTCTATCCCTGCATCAGATTCAAGCGCAGTGACAACAGAAAGCGTTTAGGTTGTTAGCACACCAGCCTTTAGTTTAAATTCAGTTTTTTTTATTACAGTTTTTAAAAATCAGCATGTCAAAAATTATTCATACCTCTTAATATTCAATGAAAAAATCTTTATTGGCACTACAGCAGCCAAACCGTTCTTATAATTGCTAACCAGCTTTACACTGGTATATGCTTTAGCTTTAGTGATGAGTTATTTAGTATTTGAGATCGGAAAGCCTCCTATGTGTGATAACAGCTCAGGTTCTGGTCCAATAAGTAGTAATAATAGTTTCTGATTGAGTGGGACTTTGGATGGAGTTGTAAAAAATGCTGTCACACTGAATGTTGTCACAGTTTCGATGGGTCCCGACATGAAAATGAGGGTTTGTAATCCCAATGGTTACACTATGCTCCACAAGTTCATCGTCTACAACCCGGCTCAGACGCGGATGCAGTATCTGCTGCGGGTCCAACTACTCCTCAATGTGGTAAAGGAGGTCCGGTTAGGAAAAACTATCCTGTTTTAATAATGTTATTTCACTGAGGGTTTCAGGGTTACGATGGGATTTACACGGTCCTATTGCAAGGCAGATTACAGAAATGTTTACTTTTCACTGGGCTGCAGCGATTCATAGATGAACTGATGTAAAAATAATATGGCTGGATTTTAGAAAAACTGTGTATTCCAACAAAATATTGTTGAATTCTGGACCAAATTGTTGTTTGATTGGTCCAATTTGTCATCAAAATTGTTTTGTGGGAAGATTTCTAGACAAACCTCTTGGCCAAAGATCTACTTTTAAAGTTGAAAACTAGTTGGACACGGACTTTTGTTTGTCCGTGTCCAAAATTTAGAAACTGATGCACCCTACTAGTGTTAGGTGGGATGTGGATAATGTAGGTGAGCATGGTTCGATGTGTGTGTTGTGTATAACAGTGGGAATGGTTTGACAGTGCAGAACAAACAGAAATGTGTTCAAATGTGTGAAATCAATCAGGAGGTGCAGCAGTAAATGTGCGAGTTGTTGCTGGGAGCTGTGGCTTTCTTCCAAACGTCTACTTACTGACAGCGAAGCTGGCCGCAGAGCGTTGGAGCTCCAGGCCTGAGAGCAGTTAGATGGACCGCTCCCAGGAACCTGTCCTGGGACAGGGGTCTGGATTTGCCCCAGGGCAGAGACTAGTGCTAACGGGCCTGCAGGCCCTATGCAGGGGCCTGGAGCCTGATTGGGGCCGGGGCAAGGCTGGGAGCCCTGTGGTGTGTGGGTAAGAAGGAGGTCCAGGAGAAAAGAATGGGACCCAATGAAGGACGGTTCGGGGGGATTGAAAAAGAAGGTGAAGTGAATAAGTAAGGAAAGTAGAAAAAGGTGTAGAAGGAGAAAAAGTAAAATTAAAGTACCTAATGCAAAGCAGCTAGAGTAGAAACTTTACTAAAAAACATGTAAAACTACATGTTTATGGCACTAAATAAAGCAAATTAAATTCTTGTGTAAGGCACAATGAGACAACAGGCTGGAGCTTTATGTGAATAAATGAATGAAGCAGAAAACTCCAGTAGTAATCACCATTGAATAGAATAAACGATTAACGAAAAAAGGCTGTGTTCAGCCTCACCTGAGTGAATATGAGGGTCTCCGAGTTGCGGCTGTCCAGGCTGAGGACGAAGCGGATGGACTGAAAGAGTTCCTGGATGCTGGTCCGAAACTGCTCCTCCTCCATCCCGCACGTGGCCCGGGAGTAGAGGATCCGAGACTGGATGATAAACTTGAACAGATACTCCAGAGCCTGATGGCAGTTTGATGTTCAGGATGGAAAAACACATGAGAGATACTTAAATAAATTAGGAACAAGACAAATACACAGAAAAAAGCTGGAATTTTTCTAAGAGAATGTTTCTTTCAGTTTGTGTCAGTAATGGACATGCATTAAGTAATGTACCAGGAATTTTTAGATACTTTAAAAATGCTTGCACTATAAAAAAAAGTATAAAAGACAACTGAAACTGAAAGAAAAAATAAAAACTGTGCGATGGTTGCAGCTGGACTGAACATGATAGAAATATGGTTCCAATGTTAAGTACTAAATGAGACTTCTACAAGATGAATAAAAAAAGTCAGATCTGAAGCTAAAGCTGCAGAATATGTCAAAACTATCCTTAATAATTCATACAGTCCACTTCTATGTGACAGTGTGAACCATTTGGGATGAGTCTAATTAATATTTAAACCTGCTGAGCAGCTTTGTTGGATAAAAGTGGCAAATTCTGCACATACTTCACATGGTGTGTCTATGTTAAAATTCATGGCTACTGTTCTTTGCAGCCGGAAAGAATGAGGACAGAGATACATATGATCATAATGAGAAACTGAGAATTAAATTTTTATTATTTAGTTTATTTAAAGAAAAGTGTAGAACAACAAACTACAAATAATTACAAGCTTGACTGAAATGGAGCATGTAAACATATCTGGCAAATAAGTCTATGAAACTGAATTTAGTTTTCTTAGATGTAATGGTGCTTAATGTAAAATGTAATGAAAATTATGAACATTCTAGTGGATGGGTTTAACTTTGTTTCTACTTTAAGGTATCTGGGTTATTAAAAGAGAATAATCTTTGAGGTTACACTGGTTCTTACCCTCATTGCTTCCTGAATGTGGTCCTGTCTGACCACCTCGGCAGAACGATCCATGTACCACTTCAGACAGCGAATCAGCTCTCTGAAAAACAAACAATGATCATAACATTAGTCTTAATAACAAAAGGAACTCTCGTGTGCTGTTATTAGATGCTAAAATTACAAAAAAAAAAAAAAACATCCTTTTAAAGTCTGACAAGGTCAGGTGACCAAGCAATACTTGGTCAGTAAACAAACCGCTTGATCAGAATAAGGTGACTTCTACTTTCAATTTTCATAATTTTATTTTCTGTTGCTTGGTTCAGTATGGTAAGGCTGAGGTTTAATACACACTTTATGACAAGGAAGAAACATTTAATTGAACAACTTACAGTACTTCCTAGAATAAGTCATATAATCTTCTTACAGCTTTTAATTGTCATTCCTTCAGTGGTGCTGTTTAGTTTTTCTATTTAAAGAATAACTCAAGTATTGACTTTCTCGGTGAACCAAACTTGTCGGCAGGACCAGGTGGGTGTTAGAGGCAGATCAACTCACTTGTAGGCCAGAGCTCCAGCAAAGTGTTTCTGGATATATGTGTCCATCACCGGCCTGAAGTGGTAGTATTTACTGTCCCTGAGCAAGTTTATGATAAAAACCTGGAAGAGAGAGATAAGTCTATGAAGGAAGCTTTGAAAATATTTATGAGTAATAAGCGGTGAGCTTTACAAAGAGGTGGGACATTAAAAGAAAAATCTGGAGATCAATAAAGAATAATTAGAGAAATAGTTAGAAATGTGGCTTTTTTAGTGCCTATGCTTGGACCAAGGTTAGCTTAAACAAAAACACAGAAATATCTGGCTTGGCTACCAACATTTCAGCCACATTAACACGATCAGAAGATATTGTATTAATAACAATATTAAATAAAATGTCATTTTTATTTAGATGTTCATGAAATACATCAGCCCAAAGGGGGAGAAGTTATATTCCCAGCAAAGAATTATTGTTGACAGTCATAACAATATTATTTGATATTGTTTGGCACAAATCATTTTATTATGACTAGGAGCTTTCAAACAATCACATTTGGGGCTCTAAAAATGTTTTATTAGGCTTTTACTTGAAGGAAGTTGAATGAACTGTATGAACACACACTAAGTAGCTAAGTCGATGATTTTATATAAGAATTTTTCATTTAATTTCTCCTCTCCATTTTTACTTTACCAAACTGCCTTACCAATGACTGGAACACAAGGGGTCCATATTTGTCTGTGTTGTCATCCAAGATGGAGAATAATGTGTCCAGAATATCCTGGAGAAACTGAAAGACATAGAGGAACACAAGTTTAATTGTAAGTAAGCAGGCACGGTCGTTAAACAGGCAAGAATGTTATGATCCATCACATTAAGCTTCCTATTATAACACAAAGCCTCCTGTTTCCAGTTTTAGACAAAGGTTGGGTGACTTGTTTGCAGAGTAACTAATGCCTAAATGTGATTTAAGAACTGACTAGTTGAATTCTTTATGAAGTTGAAGGTTGAATTCTTTGCCCCCTGCTTTTCTGAGTAAAAGCCCAGCTAAAGTGCCACCAGAAAGTATTCAAACCTCTTTTATTTTTCTGCATTTTGTTACATCATAGTCTAATAATCCGTTTCAGTAGTTTTCTATACTCAAACAAATTTTCTGATTTCAGAGAAATTAGTTCCTCATAGTCTGACAATGTTTGACGTGCTTTTTGCAAAAGTTCAAGCAGGCTGTAATGTAGCTTTTAGTGAGCTGTGGGCTAAGTAGGGCCTAGGAAAGGTCTGATTGGTGGAGTAGTAATGGTTGATATTTGGATGGTTCTTCTGTTCCCACAGGGGAATACCGGAGCTCTGCTTTAGTAGACATTGCGTTGTTGTTAACCTCCCTGACCGAGGTCTTGCTCCTTCTTTGCTCAGCTTGTACAGACGGACAGATCAAATAGGGGTCCTGGTGGTTCCAAACTTTTTTTCCGCTTCCGAATTAAGTAGACAACAGGGATTTTCGCACATTTGATGCTGTTGAAATGTTATTTGTGTTCTACAACTAATTTGTGCTTTGACAAAGTTTGTTTTTTGTACGTCTATAAAAAGTTCCTTTATCTTGGTGGCTGTACCGGTCCGTTGTGGTGAAGAGAGAGCTGAGCCAAAAGGCGATGCTCTCGATTTACCGGTCGATCTACGTTCCTACCCTCATCTATGGTCACGAGCTTTGGGTCGTGACCAAAAGAACGAGATCCCGGATACAAGCGGCTGAAATGAGTTTTCTCCGTAGTGTGTCTGGGCTCTCCCTTAGAGATAGGGTGAGGAGCTCAGTCATCCGAGGAGGACTCAGAGTAGAGCCGCTGCTCCTCCACGTCGAGAGGAGCCAGTTGAGGTGGCTCGGACATCTGGTTAGGACGCCTCCTGGACGCCTCCCTGGTGAGGTGTTCCGGGCACGTCCCACCGGGAGGAGGCCCAGAGGAAGACCCAGGACACGCTGGAGGGACTATGTCTCTCTGCTGGCCTGGGAACGCCTTGGGATTGGCCCAGGTGGCCGGGGAGAGGGACGTCTGGGCCTCCCTGCTGAAGCTGCTACCCCCGCGACCCGGCCCCGGATAAGCGGAAGAGGATGAATGGATCTCTTGGTGGCTTGGTTTCCGCTCTGTTATGTATCGTCAACTGAGACTTGCAGAAGCAACTTAAAGGATGGTCTGAGGAAATCTAATGCACCTGAACTTAACTTTGTGTGTCATTCCAAAGGTTGTAAATATTTACTGTATGTGCCTAATGTGTTTAATTTTTTTAATTTCCTAATGAGGTACTAAAATGCTTGAAAATATGCTTCCATTATGGGCTATATTGTTTAGATTTAAAACATTAGAAACTATACAAAACTTGGCTTTAGAATAAGTTTCAGATAAACAAATGGAGGTAAAAAAGTGAAGGGTTGTGAACTGATTTGTGGCACAGTGAATGTAGTTGACATAATTAATAATTTAAAAAAGAATTATACTATGATCATGGGTGCAAGTTTGCCGGCAGCTTTTGGTTGTAAATGTTGAGTTAGTGTGACTGTAGTAAGAGATTTACACAAAGGTCACTGTTGGGGTACTCTGCAGAGGAAACACTGACTGAAACATGACAGCCAGATGGACTTCAGCAAACCAACCATCCATGCAAACTTCAAAAGAATCTCTTCAGTCTTTACAAAACTGATAAGAAATAATAAATAAAATTCAGTCAAATTAAACTGGTGTTGAAATATGCCGCCAGCGGTTTCACACCTCGGATGATGTGAGCTGCCAAACATTGGAAATCACTGTCTTTATTAACACGTTTGGGACAAGGACAGCATATAATCACTGGGGGACATCACACCATAGCCACAGAAGCCTCTGAGCTGAACTCAAATAAAAAACAAAATAAACTGTTAAGCTACCATAAATGCTTAACTCAAATGTTTTCTCCTCAACCTGGAAGTTGAGGAGAAATGGAAATGAGACTTTGTCACAGTTTGAACCACACCCATAACCATTTTTGTTATGAGATAAATATTTTGGATGTTGTGAAAATTATGGACACAAATAGAGCCCTTCTCCTCCCTTGGTTGTCACGATGAACCTCACCTTGACTATCTCTTCACCACTGACGTGTCGCAGACGCCCCAGGATGTCCATGACCCGTTCAGGATGGGCCTTCCACTTCAGCAGGGCCAGGAGGTCCACTAAAAAAAGTAAAAGACATAACATACTATGGAAATGACCCGAAGAAAACCAGAATATCATAACATGGTTTAATGAAAAGTACAACAGCACTAAAAGTATTTCATAGAAACTAATCTACTTAATGATAAAGTTAAATATATAGTTTAGCTGTGATGTGGTAGTGAAGTTTTGCAACATGTTTCAGACAGAATGGTCATTCGAAATCCTGATATAAGTCCGTATTTTCAACAAGGAGAGATTCTGTTACTGCTGTTACCATATTTCATTTTGAGAAATCAGCACCGGCTCATAATCATGTAACCAGCTATGTTAACATGCACAAAAATTTCACGATCAAATGGAAATGTATTCAGATAAAAAAAAATGTATCAGATTGTACTGTTAATATGGGCACAAAATAAATTAATCCGATCATAATGTGTATATATATGCACCTGACTTTAATTTGAACAGTACCAGTCTGACATGGGCGGTTATCAAATTTCTGTAAAAAAAAATAAAATAAAAAAAAAAA
>NW_023396557.1:0-50818 GCF_011125445.2 Fundulus heteroclitus | reverse complement strand
AACTGTGTGGACTGAGCAGCAGATGAAAACCAAAACATTCTGTGCTTACTCGAAGTACAAAGTCTTGGTTCTGAAACTTCTTACATCAGTAATACTCCAACAATGACATACTTTTAAAGTACTCAGATCACAGTTAGATTTTTCCCGACATGAAGGAAATCTTTGTTTTACTGCTACTGATGTAAAAAAACACCTTTATTTGTTTCTAGCTTCTATATCGAAATTAGGTACATTTTTCAGATGCCATTTAGCCAAATAAATTCATGGAATCCAGAACTTTTAATATATTTTGTCTGCAAGTGGAAAAAAAAGATAACACACATCCCAGTGAAACTGATCATGATGATGAATGTAATTCATTGGGTTAGAGTCAGTAAACGCAATATGGAGGAAAACATGTACATATGTAGCAGCAACAGAAGCAGGACATTTTAAAAACTGATGCTAGAGCCCCTAACATCTGTCAACATGGTGATCTGTCTCCAAGACTAAAGTCTTTAACTTACACCTCAAAACTTAAAGTACAGGACAATTGTTCAGAACAACTGTGTTAAAATTAACTATTTACAGTAGTCAGATTGTGGCATTAAGTGAAAGTGAAAATAGTATCATCATGTTTGATTCAACTCAGGTCACTGCTGTTACTTTAACAAATGTCAACAAAAAAGAAAATATAAACAAATGCATTCATTTATCAGCAGAAACAAACCTCAGATTTAATGGTTGCATTTTATAAGCTACAAGAACATCAGTGGACAGTATTTTTGCCGTGCTTTTCAGGTATTGTCCTCTGGGGACCGCTCACAGTCTCTGTTTGAGTGTCAGATTCCACAAAACAAACATGCATACAAACATTACCCTGATTTTAAAACAAGATTCAGTCATTACTTTCATAAAATTACAAAGTGTGTATTTATTGTAGCTAATATTATTTATAAATGTCCCTGCACATGAAACTATGTTTATTTACAGGTTCAACCACAGAACCATCATCAGCTAAAACAAAACAAATCCACTGCATCTTCACAGCTTTCAGTAAAATGGGTTTTACAACTTTAAATTTAAAGTCTTTGTGTTTGTGAGGCTCTTTGCCACCTTTCAAACAAGTGCACGTTTATCAAGCAGCCACTTTGAACTCAGAAAGCCAACATCTTGCATATTTCTACACCAACTTCACTTTCAACCAAAAGTATAAACGTTAAATATAAATTAGACATTTTTTTACGTTATATACTGTTTACACACATATCACTGAAAAAAATACTTCTCAGTTCCATCAAGGTTGTCATTGTGATTAAATGTGCAAGATTATTGATTCATTTTGTTATAGGGCTGGCTTTTCTAAGCTTCTAAAAAAAAAAATATCATATTTTGAGTTTTCATCTGGTTCTCAGCAAAACTGTTTGCTTGATCAGTTTGCTCTTTTTATTAATATATAGGAAGAAAAATTCCTCTTAAATCTTATGGTGCTCTGTTCCTTTAATAAAGTGCCATTCATATACCCTTCTCAGTGTATAAAGAAAATATAATTCCTGTGCAAATTTGAAGTTAAATTTCATGTCAGTAGGATACTATGCTTGTAAATGAAATCAAAATAAATAGCATGAGATCTGTGGGGTTTTAGGAAGCGGCAGCATTTGGAAACGTGACCTTATTTTTATCCTGAAGGATGTAGAATGAAAGCTATAATCAGTCTATACAGTGATGCAGTGAGATGAAAATAAAATGTTTGGATGCTGAGAACATTTCACCGGCTCGCAGAGGAGAGAGTCTGAGAGAAAGCAGATCAGTTGAACCATCAGTGGTTCCTGAAGGACCTCTGAGGGAAATCTGAATGTTTCAGATGCAGTTTGGCTCCTGCTCTCATGTTTATGTTCAACAAGGAGCTTCAATTTCATTAATCCGATCCACTGGCTGACCTCACTCCTCACTGATGCCGTGCTCCCACGCCACCTTAGCTTGTTCGTCCTTGGTTGCTGCGATTAAGGGCTGGGAGATCTTGCGCGGCATTGGTCGAGGTACAGGAGGGCGCGATGGTCCAGACTGTGTGATCAGGTGGTCCTCCTCAGGGATGCAGCCCTCTCTGAGGTAGGGTTTAGGGGGTACGGCAGGAGGGGGCTCATGGAGATGATAGAGAGGTGGATTGTGGGGAATGTAGTGTGGGTGGAAGTGGTGGTGGTAAAACGGGTGTTGTTGCTGTTGCAGTCCATCCGGCTGTTGGGACTGAGGTCCGGTGAAGCCCAAACCTGGAGCCTGAGACTGGATCTGATAGATGACCTGGGGCGGGTTCACTCCTCCTGGGGCAGAGTTGCTGCGGCAAGGCGGGGATTTAACTCCCTCCAGGACGTCTGGCTCAGACATGCTGTACCTGACGGGCTGATAAGGAGAGTCCAAGTCTTCCTGGTCGGTGGTCCAGGCCTGGCTGCTCGGGACGGACTCCAGGGTGTCTGTGCGGCTGGCCGCGGGGTCTGAGGAGGAGGTTGCACCGCCAAAGTTGCTCTCACTGAGGGAGGAAACCCCAGAGCTGGCACTGCCTGAGAGTGTGGAGTTACTGCCATCCAGGACGGACTGCGGACTGGTGGGCGAGGCAGGTATAGGGTGCAGGGGAGACTGGTGAGACAGTAAACTGAGTTAGACGGACATCTATCAACAGGAAGTCACCACTGACTCAATGAAAGATGATCAAGACAATACCAAAAAGCCGAATGAATTAATGTCAATACCAATTAGCTTTTTAACTAATGAAATGAAAATGGACCCAAATAATCAAAATATCTTCAAAAAATATTCATAATGTTTTGAAAAATTTGGCGAAAATAAATAAATAAAAATACGAATGAATAAATAAAAAGGAAGTTGTGGCTTCTTAAGGAGAGCAGACAGACAGATGTTAAAGCATCCATACTAACCATTGCAGGGAAACTGGGACCAGGAGGAGGAGAAGGAGAAGGAGTGGGTACCTTTCTTAAGAGGGCGCGCAGGGAGAGCTGGAGGAGGTCGCTGACCTGCGTGGTGGAAAGCGTCAAAGTGCATCGACAGGTGCTGCCCTACAGGGGGAGACACAGCAGGACTGAGAGATCCACGCTCACATCTCAGAGGAAGGAGGAGGGAGAAAGAAGGAGTGAGGCAGGAGGGTCGCAGGACAGCGAGGAGGGGAAACGAGAAAAAAAGGGAAAAGAGGACAGAAGAAACAAGTGAAAGGAGGAGCAGGAGGACAATGTTGGATCAGGGAGGAGGTGGAGGAGTGTGTGATGGAGAGGTGGCCATTAAAGCTGATCTTAAAAAATAAGCCTGTTTCATTGGGTTCCTACATATCCAACCTTTGAAATCTACAACTCTGTGTTCCACTTCCACTTTTTCTATCCAACACCTTTCCATGAGGTTCATTTGGTGTTCCCAGAGTGGAGCATAAACATAATCTCAACCATAAGAAGAAAAAACCGTAAGCTTTTACACGTGACAAAGGTTGAAAGGAGAAAGTTCTGCTCATCCATGAACATCACAAACCAGGATCCAGAAGTGAATCCCTAAAGGAACACCGAAGCAAATAACTGACATTCACAGAGCGATGCAACGCAGCAGCAGTTTTATACCATGAGGCACGTTCCGCGGTGAACCGGTGGAGCCATAACGCTGCCACATGGGAAGAAAGGAAAGGCAGGGCTCCCTGGTGCCGCTGTCCAAACTCCAGCTGCTGGGAGTGGTGAGGACTAGAGGAGAGGATGAAATAAAGATGCAGGAGGACATTAAAAATTAATTGGCTCCAATATAGTCTCATACTTTTTTATATTTTTCAAAGATATGTGTATGTTTGGTTACCTTTCTCAGCCACAGAGAGGTTGGGGTCACTGCAGGGCTTACAGGGACCGATCACCTGATGAAACAAGGCCTCTCTGAAAGTTTGGTGGCTGGAAGGAAGACAGAGACCGATGAAAAAACATTAATGGCTGCTTGGATGGAAAGGGTTATCAGTAATCACAAAGTTGGCAAGTCAAGAATAGATTTGATATAGTCCATCCTGCCACCAGCTGATACTATGAGGGACGCAGTTTAAAAACTAAACAACAGAGATCATTGTGTCAAAGAAAGTACGGGCCTGGAAACTTGAAACGTCTGCAGAAGTGAAGCTACTCTTTAGACATGTGATGTAGTCAACAGCAACAACTGCTTTGTAATGATGAAACCATCCCTATCCTGCCTGCGTACCTGTCCATTCTCTGTGATGTTGGAGTACATTGCACTGCTCGGCCTCTCCCTGTGGGGCGGCAGCAGCATCAGCATTTCTCTATTGTGTCTGTACTTGTCTGGCAGAGAAGGGGAGCCCACTGGAGTCAAAGGCGACACGGTTGGAAAGAAGAAATAATGTGTCACAAAGATCAGAAAATACAAAACTGAACGTAACAGAACTTTTTTTTATGTGCATCTGATGAGGAACTGATGCGCTCACCTCTTAATGTGGAAGGGGTGGAGTTTATCATCTGAGGAGGCGCAGAGTGGGGTGGAGCTAAGACTTGAAGAGGAGGGGCTCGCCTAGAGAGAAATCAACATGTCATTCTATAAGAGCTGAACTATAAACTACTGATGAAGACATGGAAGGTTTCTTGAAACGATGGATCAGCATGAAGCTGGAGTGTTGAAAGTATTCTGTACTTAAGGTGATATCTGCTGGCAGACCTTAAACATTGCCTCAGCATAAAATAAAGGTCAACAATAAAGAAGCAATAAAGGTTCCATGTCCACCTTGAAACATTTTCCTTTTTTTTCTTTTAAAAACAATAATACAATATGTTGTGCTATAATGTGATTGTGCCATCATAAAAAATGACGAGATGAGCTTTACCACGATCTCTAGAAACACATCAATATATTTACAAAATACAAAGATAATGCTTATGCAGCAAGGCCTAGAGTATAACATTTTATTATTATTTCGTTAAATGACCATTTTTTTTCTACAGCCAGCCAGAGTACGTACATCCTAAGAAAAGAGACAGACAAACATTAGTACAGTAACTGTGACTGGACACCACCAGTTAAAGCCAAGCCTGCTGCATTGTGGCGTCCAAAGTGTAACTTAGATAAGAAGATAACTTTTATAAATCTTGTAAAGCATAAGATAAACTACTTCCTTTATGAAGCAGCATATACTTTTTTTAATCTTCACTTTACACTTATCTGCTAAGCTGGTATCATTTCCCTTATCACTACTTAATATAGCTATAACCATGTATGTTTATATATGCCTGTAAAACAATATACCCCATATCGTGAGTGTACTGTATCTACACCCACATACTTTGTGTTAACCCCTGTACAAACCTCTAGATCAGGGATGTCAAACTCATTTCTATATTGGTGCCACTTTGGCATCATGAAGTCATTAAAAGGGCTGTTTGCACCTGTATACATGATGCTTTTTGATTTCATAATTTCATTCCTGTTTACATAAAAAATGTAAAAGACTTCACAGTAACATAAAATTAGCAATCTTGGGCCCATTTCAACATTTTATCTGCAAAAAAAAAGTCAATAACCGGGTGAGTTGCACTTTAAAACTCATCATTTTGCATCACTTTTTCTCTTCTTGGACATTTCTGGGTTGTTTTTAATGAGTTGTGGGACAACTGACATCTAGTGGCAGGATGGTGTTACTAAATTGTTTAAAAAATATCAACATTCGCTACAGGAGGCACAGTTTTAACCACTTTATATAATTGAAAATGACATATGTCTCTACATTATACCATAATATGCCTTCTTTGGCTCTTGAGGGCCGGATAAATTACCTATACAGGCCGGGCCTTGAGTTTGACACGTGTGCTCTAGTGTGAAAACTGAACTTTTGTGATGCTTTTTAAATCAGGTCAAACTTAAACTTTACTTGAGGTCTGAGCTTGTTTTACTTTACAGTGTGACTCCACATATAGAACTACAAAAGCTTTTTAGTGTTGTTTGGACAGAATAGTGTTTTACATTTATTTACTCTCAATTTGTTTTGTTTACAAAAAAAGAAAAAAAATAACATGTGTCATCTGTGTCATCAAACATTTCAAAATGTAATACATGTGAAACCCTACAAATCTCCTTCTATATAGGTAATGAAAAGCTGTGGACCCAATACAGATTCATAAAGAACCCAGCAAGCAATATTCAAACAGTGATGAATCTCATGACAAATTCACAAATAGTCTTCCATCACTTCTCACTTACTGCTATATATCCCATTAATCCAATATTATTCCCGTTTATTGTGATTTTTAAAAATACTAAGTTGATCGCCTGTAGATTGGTATAATTTGGAGCATAACCCTTTGCATTTACCAGGTTAAAAGGTAAAATAATCAGCTTGTAGCTAAAATAGCAAGTTTATTTTACATACAATTTTTACATTTTCATCATTATTTTGCTGTCATTGATTACTTTGAATGACAGCTTTCTGGGTGAGGGCTAACCTGCATACGATAGAAGTCCTCTGGGTGCTCCACCACCATGCCATCCGCCAGGATCAGCAGATTTCCTGCTTCACTGGAGTTAGAGGAAAGAGAAGGGGAGGAAATGCGCACTGGAGTCAAAACAGCAATGGGACTGGGAGAGGGAATAAAACCAGGAATAGTTTAAATGAAATGGATAAAACAGGAATAGAGTTCGGAATAGTTGAAAGGAAGAGGAACACAGAAAAAAGGAATTGGAATAAGAAAGGATAGAGGGTGGAGAGACCGGGAGGAGAGGAGCCGTGCAGATTGCAGAACAAAAGAATTGGCAGAAAGATGCCAAAAGAACATCCAAAATATACATGCAAGTGATTTGGTGAAAAAGAGAAAAGACCACAGCGCAGAACATGCAAGGACCCAAACGTAGAATAATATCAATTGGGAATGATAGACAGAGAGAAAGAAAGCGGTGTAAGTTCAGAAATTGTGATATGAAAAGAAGACTTTTGAGATCCATTAAGGAACTCAGCAAAGATCATAAAGGTGAAACAGCAGACGGAAGCAGTGAACATTGATGGAAAAGAATCTGGTGAGAAGAAGCTCTGTACATCTTTAAAAAGCTGTGAATTTCTTCAGAATTTATCTCAATAAAGCTAAGGCTGTATGCTCTATCTGAATCAAATGATATATTGTTTTGTCCTGTACAGCCTTAGTAGTGAAAGATTGGGAACAAAGAAGCAACAAAGCTGAAAAAGTTGATACTTTTCCCCACCAATAAGTTGTCCCATGCACATCTGGAACTGGACTCTTGTCTAAAATATCTTCCAAAAGTAGCTTTGACCTTGCTCTGCCTAAAGTTGGGCTTTCCTAAATCATGTGAGGTGTATAAAGACAGAAAACTTAGGTCAGGCAAGATTTAGATACCTCCTATGGGAAAGAGACTCAGACCTGAGCTCAGACACTGTTCAGAGTAATGTTTGTGAGTTATAATTTTCATTTATTTTTAGCTGTTAATAACGGCTCAGAAGTATAATGTACACCAAGTTTCCCTTTCTACAAGATAAAAAGTGCCACGTTTACATCAAAATGGGCACTACTGTCCATCTCAAACTAAACTCTTCGCTTAAAATATCCCCCAAAGATAGTTAAATTCTTCAACCTGAAGACCTGCAGTTATTCTGAATGAGGATGAGACAACAGGACTGTGTGATATATCAGTATGGCAGCCTTTCAATAACTAGAAATAAAAACAATCTTATAGTTCAGCCTCATTTAAAGATGAAGTAAAGTTTAAATATTTTTGTGTGTGCTGCAGACCTGTGTCGGTGCATGAGCTTGAAGCCCTCAGGACTCATCGGGTTGTGAGAGGCCAGGATCCCTCTGTTGATTCCTGAGCCAGACTTATCAAAACCAGGTGGACCCTGAAAAGCAACATAGAAGCCCTGCTCTGATTATTCATACTGCTCCTTCACAGACACATGTGTTCTGGGGTCAAAATGAGAGAAAGTTAGATCAGAAGGGCTTTTCAGAGATATCCATTCTTAATTAAACACTGCTTTTCTGGTCTGAACAGGCAGAATTTTAACACCTGAAAGAATCATTTATAAATGCAGAAGGTGAAATGTTCCAAACGGAAAGAGTTTAGACTCAAAGCTTTGATGTTTTTGCTTCCGGCAGAAGAACATCCTCTTTGAGGAACAAACTAATTAGGCTCCTTCCGCGCACAGATCCACCCACTATAATATGATAAAAGAAATCTTCCTCCAGACACCCAGTTGATTTAGGTTTGTTTCATCATATTAAACTCGCAAAAGAACTACTGAACAACAGCCGGGTTTCTGAATCTCTCAATACAGTATTTCCTCTGAGCACTGGAGATAAAAGTCTAAATATTAATTTAAAAGCTCTTCTTGTGGACCATCTTGTGCACTCACATGGCAGAGGCTGCTCCTCATCATCTGGAACTGATCGATCAGCTTCTTGTGCAGGGGACGCATTTCTGGGTGCACCAACTTCTCGTGCACAGCCAAGCCCACCCCTAAGATATGAACCTGTGGGGGGAAAAAAAGCAACAAAAAAAGTTTTGTTCTGAGTTTAGCAGAAGTGCACAATGTTTTTCCTCCTAGCTCAATGAAAACCTTTAGTTTTGCATCTGTTGAGTAAGTCTCACAACTGATCACAACTGACCAATGTTAGAGTTGGTTTCTGATTGATGGAAGATAGTTTTCCTTTCACTGTGCATTATGAGCACTTAGAATAGTTAAATTTGGCTTTTATTATTGAAAAAGAGTCTTAATTTATCAGTCAGGTAAAAAAAAATTGTTCTGGCAACAATTTTAAACCTTCTTAAATGCCAAGTTTCTATACACAACCAAGGAATTTTAACTCAGCTCCACTTTGCTCTCAATGAACAGACATTAAAATATAAATAATTAACTCTGGTAGGAAGAAAAAAAAAACATTTTAAAAAAGAGAAATAGGCAATAATTCATTATTATAGATATAACTAAAAAAACCACACACCATCTTTCTGTTTTGTTCTTCAGTCCCTTGTTCACATAGCCAGGCCGGCATTATAAAGTCACTAGACATGTTTCGACAAGTGATGCTGTTTTGTTTTGCATCTATTGTTTGCAAATATGTGCATACGAGGTGACGGGTGAGAAGTGGATGGAGGTTGCAGCAGGAATGGAGGAAGAGAAAGGTGTGGCTTGATGCACAGCTTATTTTGATCTACAAACAGTGCTCAGGCCCCACCTAGTGGTGAAAAGTCACTTATTGCAAAATATGTATATTTTTCAGATTTATTAAAAAAGAAGGAAACAAAGTTGTGTTAGTAACAGTAGATGGACCAAATTTTGTATAACGATTTCTAGTCACACCGGTCACGCTGAGTCACACTCAACCACACGTACGTATTCATGCATCAATGCCTTGCCGAGGGGCACGCCAACATGTCACAGGGGGAAGCTGGAATCAAATCTTCAACTTTCACTGTCACTATGTACCAGCACCAGAACATCTCTATGTAAAAAGGTGTGCTGGGTAATTTCCCATCTTATTTGTGGACATTATTAACACTTTCAAACACTGCTATGCTATGCAGTTTTTGTTTCGTATTTTCTTTACAGTTCAAAGCTTTTAATCATCAGAGTAGGTAATTTGAATCTTAATGCTTTGTTCTCTCTTGGATAGACTTTGGTCATGTGTTGTGAATTGGCGCTAGACAAATTGTGTCACTTCATTTATGTGCAATGTTCCAATGTAAATATCAGACTCTGAGCTTATAACTGTGTGCCTTGTTGCCTCTGATGAAAAACAGATGCTAATCTCATGGGACTCTGGTTAAATAAAATGGAAAATGAAAGAATCTGTGTTTTATAAAGTTATATAAAGTGTGAATATTGTGTCACCTGCTCCTGCATGAGATCTTTGAGCTGCGTGATCTTCTCTGTGTCTTCAGGGTGACTAGTGATGTACTCCTTATCAAAGAAAGCCTGTTGAGAAGAAGAATTAGGTCTGCATTAACCGACCGGACGATTACTGCTAATGTCTGTAATAAGCTGAATATACTTTTATAATGCTGTAATACAAGCCTTTTGTTGACATATTACAGAACCAGACCTAATTTCATACAAATGAACTCTTTTCATACATTTTAAATTAAACCTATTATTTTAAACAGCGGTTAGAGAATATTAACAGCTACTGTGCTCCATAATAACACAAAGATTCCATTTAGGCTCTTAAAAAAAATAGAGAGGCAAAATAAAACCTGAAGAGATGGCCATTTGTGATAACAATAAATTCTCATTATGGAGCAAAGAGGACAGTACAGAAATAAGTTAAGAGCTGGACTCATTAGAAGATGAGGCGCTTGTGTTTTGTAAAGTGTTTTTTTTCTCTCAACCTCCTGGTATCTGGCGATGCCCCCGTTCACGGCGGCGTCGATGACTCCATTCAGCGTCATGCTGAGCAGGTTGATGTTCCCGTGCAGCTGCTTGTGTTGGTACTGACTGATCAGAGTCCGCAGCTCCTGGTTCTTATTTTCCACCACAGAGATGGCGTTTTCCAATGGACTCACCTCCACCTGAAAATGACAGTCCAGTTAGAAAGATCGACATTGATAAGAATAATTTATTGTCAGTGTGATTACCCATAACTAAATTATTTCCAGCATCCTCAGAGTTGATGAAGGGATAAAATGCCACACATACGGATAATCCTTTTTATGATTTCAGAATTTTATATTTTTCTTGTTTGGATTCCTAGATTTCTTGGACAATTTAAGGATAATTTTTAACAAATAAAAACAAAGCTGCACTATAGATTTTCAGCAGGAATTTCAAAAGCATTCAGACCGTAAATATGTAAAAGGAGCAAAGATGTTGAAGAACTAGACTGTATATAAGTATATAAATAAATATTTAGACAGCATGAAACAACATTTATCAGCTGATGTCACAAAGAGTTAATAAAAAAAAATCATCTACATCACCTACGTTTAGTGACACCTCTCATTGACATCTCTACAGGTACATGCATCTGCTTGTAGTGCAGAATATGGCTATCCCAAAAATACCAAATACAAGATTTGATGTGTTAGACGAAGGACAACCTGCCACTTTGGTAGCTATGTCCAAAGTGTAAGTAAAAATCTGAGGTAACCACAGATTTAGATCGTTCATCTCTAGAAAATGGGACAGAGAATAAAGTCTGCAAATAAAAAGTTGTCCTGTTGTTCTTTTTCTATACTCCATTTTCTATTCCCATTCTTATCCAGGCCTGGAAAATACAACAAATTTTACACTTTTTTCGACTTTTAAAGACTGTATGAAAACCGTGAACCGTAGAGTTTCACTGCACAGATTAACAAAATGGTATTATTCCAGTCGAACACTACGGCTATTATATCAAACGTAAACTACATAAATTCCTTTGATTTCATAGGATTTTTTTTTAGCAAATATCTAAAGCTGTTGAAAGAAAATGTATATATTTCCAACAGGAAAAAAAAACTTTGCCCAGTAAACAGTTTACTTCACTCACCAGTTCCCTCTTTTCTACCTCAAACCAGCGTGAAATTCCAGGCAGAGGATGGGTGAGGATCAGAGTCGTCCTTTCTATCCAGAGACTCTGAAAAACAAGCACAGCGAGCAAACTTACTGAATCTATAAATCCCAGCGCAGGTTTCACTTTCTTTGACTCTCACTATAATGGTGCTTTTTCACCTCCAACAAGAACTGCTCTGTTGGTTAGGAAACATTATATCAAATCCCTCTTTGCAAATTAAGATTAAATTGTATATTTTCTGAGAAAAAACACATTTGTTTTGAGACAAAAATATGTGTGTTACTATTTAAAGACTTGGGAAATAATTAATTTTCTTCAAGCTGATCTGACTGAATTCTGCTGTAGGATTTGTTGAATAAATTGATCTCTAACAGGAAAAAATAATACAGAATACTAATCAAGAAGGAAGGGAGTCTTGAGCTCCTTGTTATATTTTAGGTAGAAAAATAATTTCACCCTCCCTCTAAAATGTTCTTTTAAAAGAACTTCAGCAAATGTTACAGCAGATTTGGCCATCTTTGACTTTGACGGCAAAAAGCTCAAATTGGCACCAAATTAGGTTTTAAATGGACTGATGATAAATCCATGCCCGTTTAGTTGTTCCATTGTTTGATACAGGAGAATTTTTATCTATATTTACCTTTACAATATTTACTGGATTTGGTCATTTTTTTTTTGGTCTTTAGAGTAGAATTATTGTGACACACCCACCTTAGCAATGCTTGTAACTAGCCAAAGATGTTAAGAGTGTATTTAGCAAAAGTTTAAGTAGTCATTATTTGGTTTATTTACTGCCTCTCCTGGTTCATGACTGCGGTGGGCAAGGTGAGCTTTTTTTATTTTTTTGCATTTTGATTGTTAAAAAATGTCAAAAATATTTTGAGTGAAAATATGTTTATAATGTGCACTTTTTTCTTTATTTTTTAACCATACATGTTTTAAAATGTATATAGCTTAATAACGACATGGCAAACTCGTCTGCGCTCACCTTAAACTCATTCTCTCTGTCTTTGGGTCCTTTGTGGAACGGCCGGTCGTAACGAAATCGCCGAACGTTGTTCACTCGATAGAAGCTCTTGATGCGGTCTGGAACTCTGTCCATCTGAAGGACGGTGACGCTTTCTGGAAACGGTGTCACGGCGTAAATCTGGAGGTCTGATCCGAGGAGGCTGAGGTCAAGGATCTAATCCAACATGTGGAGGTCAAACTTAGATAGTGGCAAGAGTTCTTGTACACATGGAGATGCTGAAGTGTTATTTCTGAAGGATACACTGTGCATCACACTGCAGAATGGCCTCATCTGGCTGATTCGGGTGCTGCATTGCAATGGCTTGTGGGAATTCTCCCAGCATCCTTTGTTGGAAGGCTTCTAACCTTTCATAGTCATGGCCCCGGCAGACAAACTCTTTGTTCTGGTGTGACCAAATCAAAAAAAATAATTTCAACTGTGCTATTAATATATTTTAAAGGAAATGCACATAATTTCGTCTAAAATCACTTTTACTGCCAACTTAACTGAGCATTAAAATAATTTCATGCTCCCAAACATTTGACTCACTCTGAGGAAGAAAGGAAACTTCCTGCCGTAGAATCCCACCCTGAAGAACTCCGGCTCCAGACGCTGCTGCTCCATGATATTGTCATAATATGCTGCCTCCATTTTCTGCAAACATAGACCACAATGGAAAAACCTTATTAAGTAATATTTACACTTATCTCACATAAATAACGTAAAGAAATAAAAAAATAATATTGTTTTACTTTACTCTAAATACAAAAATGATGACAAACCTATAGGTCTTATGACAACCAGCCTGTCATCTATGTATATCTGGTATTTAAAACAGGTTATGTAATACATAATTAAGTTACTAAAGAATAATTTTTATTACTGCAGTAATACTGGGCTCACCCGTATCCAGCTGAGACTCTGGTAGTCGTAGAGAGATTCATACTGGAAGGCCAGTTCTCTGCACAGAGGAATGCCAAATTCCCAACACTGGAGGAAACAATCCATAAACATTTCATTAGTTTCTTTTCATATGACGGAATTCAGAATCTAAAACAAATGAAAGCGTGCCATGAGAAAAACTTGTTCCAAATATTGAAATATATGAAGAAGAGATTAGGCAATTAAATGTTTATGCTGCCATTTTTTGTTTTACCCTTTTCTGATATTGTTGGATCTAAATATTCTATCAATCTGAAATTAATAATAACATTAGATCATTTTATTGAAACTTCATCAAATGGTCCTTTACATTAGGGCTGGGTATCATCTAGGATGAGCCGATTCGATACGATTCTCGATACACAGCTCACGATACGATACGATTCTCGATACATGGCTCAGCTTGCTTTGATTCCAATATCGATATTTATTACTTTGAATTAATGCTCAGTGATTCAATCACCAAAATCAGCCAAATATTATGTTTATGTTCTATTTATTGATCACAGACATATTAACAGGAAAATAAAGTGCATTTGCTTCAATGCATTTAACGTGTCACAGAAACCAAAAATGTGCCCAAACATCTGATTTTAGGGACAAAGGAGCTTCTAAAATCCTGTCGGCCGTTCCACAAATTCGTCTCACTTGCTCTCCTTCGCTGTGAACTGTAATGGTTGCGCTGTAATAACGCAACCTAGAGGTTGGGAGGTATATCGATATTGAAAGCCAGAATATCGATATTAAATCGTTTTTAAAAATATCGATATTAATCTTTATATCGATTTTTATGCACAGCCCTACTTTACATATAGAAAAAAAGAAAGATAAAACACTTGTAGAAACACAAATAACTTGTTGTTTAGCTTGGCAATAAAAAAAAAGTTAGAAGAGGCCATTTAATTTACTGTGTTATTGTAAAAGTACTGTGTGATTTGGACAGTTTTGAGCATGTTGACTATGCTCAGTAAATTAGAATAGTATAGGAAAATTAATTAATTTCAGGAACTCAGTTAACTAAGTGAAATATATTATATAGACTAATTAAACATAGACTGAGGTTTTCAGGTCTTGATTTCTGCTAATTATGATGATTATCCACACATAGCTAACGGAAACATGACTTTAAGGTTAGAGTATTACAGCATATTTTAGGAATATTTATAGCATTAAAATCTAATTCTATTGAATAAAAAAGCAGAAATATTTCAAATATATGGGCAATAAGAATAACTAATGGGTCCCTTAATTAAAATAGTTGACAGCTGCTTTTTTTGGTATTAAAGATGATAACATGACTGAGCCTTCCATGCTCCCAGTTTGAGTAGACTACTAATGTTTTGCACAGACTGTGTTTGACAACCAACCTTTCCCTTGTTGAAATAGTGGATGACTTTGCGGCAGAGGCCCTCCTTCCGGTGCCACTCAGTCTGAGCAGGATAATGCAGGAACTCTTTAACTGGTCGCTCGTCCCAGTGCAGCAGCTCCCAGTACAACAGCAGGGTGAATGCAGCCTCTGCAGCCAAACAAACAGCGTCAGTAACACGTCACTACCTTTTTTTATGTGCATATATCATTATATACATATTTACCAGTGTAGTTCTCAGCCTGCAGATGCATGTCACACAATTTGTGGATGTAACGGATGTACATCTCCTCTTTGTTGATTTCCGATTTGTAGAAATTCTGCAGAACAAATATAATCATTCCTCTTATTTGTAAAACCCAATAACTTACAGAACAAAATATGAGCTTCACTTAATCTTACAAGAAGGTTCACTGTGCAGCCAATCTTCTTGTTTTCTGTCTCATCTCCCTTCATACAGTCCCTGAACAAAAAAACGATATCAGGATTTAAGGTTGACCTCGTCCTTCAGTAAATTTCCAGTTTCCCCGGTGTGCCATAATGTGTCATAATGCTCCATTCACCCATAATAAAAGAATGTGCTGCTTAAAAACTTGTTAAAATGAATACAATGTCCTATATTTCACCTGTAGTCCAGCAGTCGCTCCATCAACCGTGTAACCGATGTAACAAACGAGATTCCTGTTTCTTTCCACGTCTCCTGCTCAATCTTCTCCAACAGACTGAGAAGAAAACATGTAGAAATGAGGTAGTTGGGCAACAAAGAAGCTGATGTGTGTCTTTACAAAGTGTAGACAAGTCTAACGGCTGTTTAACATCATCTGTAAAGACTAAATGTCTACTTGTACTGTTGGCTTTAAGAAACCGTTTAGCAGTTACATTCAAACAAAACCTCCCTGCAGACTGAGCTTATGCAATAAATGTTACATAGTGCAAATATTTTAAACTTTTCAATTGAATTTGTGCAGTACATTTGTTTTTCTCTGTTTGCAGAAAAGTAAAGAGTTTCCTTGGAAGTCCAGGATTAGTAATAGGTGGGAAATCAAAGCAAATTATAAGTGGTTAATTTTCAATGGTGTTAAACTCAAGAAGTAGTTGTAAAGCATGTTTGGGGACTTTTCTTATTTTTTTTAAAAACACTCTTTTGTCTTTTGAGTCAGACTCACTAAAACAGGAAGCAATAACAAAATAGATGATGTGCTGTCTGGAGCACGTGGCTACGTTTTAGCAAACGTAGAAAAAAAAAAATAAGTAAATTAAAAGCGGGAAAAAAATAGGTGAGCTCCATGGCAGCAAACAGGTAAAAAGGACAGATTTCTCCTCATCCACAGAAAAGTGTTTTTCTCTTGCAAACAGATTTTATCTCAGGATCTAAGATTTAGGAGAAGGAACCACTCAAATCCACCGGAAGCTGAGGAACCAGGGAACAACACAGTTAATGCCTCATCTAAAACGGATAACTTAAACAGGGAGTCAGCAGCCGGACCACTGAGATGAATGTAGCATTTATACGAAAGTATAGCGTTTATCAGGAAATAAAATTATGTGACGGGGCTGTTTCTATTCTAGTCTGTTGCTGGTTTGTTAGGTCTTCAGGCTACTGCCCTCAGATAATATTTCCTCTGATGTTTCCCTCCTCACTGGATAAACCACTCTATGTTTGCCAGTTATGAACTAAAATTGTAGCTGAAGACTTTGCAATCCCTACTTTAATTTTGGGTGGACACTGTGTCATGCATTGATACCTGTGCATTGATACCCCAGTTCTAAAGTCCTTACACTGGCTCCCTGTATCTCAGAGAATAGACTTTAAAATACTTCTGTTAGTCTATAAATCCTTAAATGGCTTAGCACCTAAATACATTACAGACTTGTTATCAGTGTATCAACCCTCCAGACCACTAAGGTCTTCTGGCTCCAGCCTACTCCACATACCTAGAACCAGAACTAAACATGGAGAAGCAGCATTTAGTTCCTATGCTCCGTTTATCTGGAACAAACTTCCAGAAAACTGTAAAAGTGCGGAAAGCCTGAGTTCTTTTAAATCAAGATTAAAAACACATCTGTTTAAAATTGCCTTTGACTGTTCTAGTTAAACAGTTTTACTGTTTTTAATGTTCTTTTTTGTTACTATATTCTATCCCTACTTGCTTTTATTCTATTTTCTATCTACATTTTATTATTTTGGTATATCTTAATCATGTAAAGCACTTTGTATTGTCTTGTACTGAATTGTGCTATATAAATAAATTTGCCTTGCCTTGCCTTGCCTTGCCTGTGTTTTCTATTTCATCCATGGTTATGTATTACTTGACTTTGGTCATGGATATGAAACAGTTATTGTAAAAATGTAAAAATGATGATGCACTAATGAGGTGAAGACTCCAGCAACACTTGATGTACCAGGGATACATTTGTTTTAACATGTTTTGGCTTGTGGCCTTTGCCAGGGTCATCACGAAACACCAAACAGCTTGTGTTTAAATTAAAAAATATATAATACAGAAAATAAATCAATCACGCATTCACACATGAACAGTCTGACCAGTCACCATTCCAGAGGATGGTGCTTTTTTTAAATAAGAGTCCAAATAGGGTCTGAACTGAACCACTTCCAATTTAAGGGAGAAATCAGCTTGCACATCTAAAAGTAGTTCACTCACAAAGATGCACAGGGAAATGCAGACAAGGACAACTTAAACATTACAATCACAGGAACTCTAAAAATTTGAATTCTACAATCAAAAACTTGAACTAGATAACAGCAATTAAGATCACTTTTAAAAGGTTATATAAAAAACATTTAGGTCAATCACAGAAACACAGAAGCTGGGCTTAATGGCTTCAATGCCCATACAGGCTCCTACACTGGCACTGAATATATAGGTTCCAGTGATTCCTATGCTACATTTTTTTATGTATCAATCTTTCAGTGGTTCATTTGAAATGTTTCTGTATTATTCTTTTTCATTTAAGCACAATGGTTCGGTGGTTTGTACTAACCCTGATGAAGGTCGCAAACCAAAGCGCATTGGTCTACTAAACTACATTGGTCTACTAAAGCTGTTGTTTTATAGTACTTCAAGTGTTGCTGGAGTCTTCACCTCACCAGATCTTTATCCCTCCCTGTGCACCTTGAAAGTCGGTGAAGTTGTGCCAGAAATGATGATGAACGTCATTTGATTATCTTATTTCATGTTTGTATTACTTAATCTGTGCAGATTATCCAAGATTTAAACCTCTATTTACAGACTCACACAACCAAACATGCAGACATCTGTTTGCATGAAATTTTTTTAACTTATAATACTACCAGCATGGATCTCTGTGTATGTGATAAGGTTACCTGGGATAGGGCCCAAACAGCTGGGTTCTAGTCCCGCAGCAAAGAACAAAACAAACAGCAGAGAGCAGTGTTATGGCAGAAGAATTGAGAGTTAATTTCTTTTAGAACAGACAGACAGAAAGAGAGAGACAGAACGGACGGGTTTAAAACTTAGGCAGGTGGGAGTTAAAGCAAAAAAACAAAGTCTTTATTCCTTACAGCAGCCCAAACAGCTCTCTGTAGTTCTCATCACCCTTCCCCTCCGACACCAAACTGTCCAACTTGTCAATTAGTTCAGCCTCCACCTGCACATTCAAAGAGGAGTAAACTAAACGTCTAGCTTTAAAGCAGAGCAGAACTCTGCTGTGACCACAGGAAATGTAAGTATCTGTGTACCTGTTTGAAGTTTCCATTTTTGCGCTGCTCCCAGTCCATCATGTCGTGGAAGATCGGAATCATGATGTTTCTCACCTCCACCTGAGGGACCAGCGTCACTCCGAGGAACGGTCCGATCATCCCAGGAATGAAATGGATCTTATTCTCTCCTATAATCAGCGCACATGTTCTTTTAAATTAGGTTTTAATCAATTAAAAAATTATTCTAAGTCACATTTTAGAGCAAAACAATGAAAAACACAAAGCTCATACAAGACTTAATAAAAGTATTGGGGAAATATGTAGCAACAACTTAAAAGACTAATGATGTCCAGCTTTTAAAGGAATACAAAAAATAAAATATATCTCACCCAAGTTCTGCCACATGTTGAAAAGTTCATAAGTCATCATTACTCTCATGTCACCATACCTGAAATGACAATAAATTAGCTATTAAGAAAAAACATTATTTCCTGATTTATTTGATCAAACCCCATTTCTATTACAGTTTAAAAGATTGCTCCAAAACATGAAGTCTATGTTTTTGGTTTAATAATCTTAAATCCAATAACTGGCATTAATACTGCACAATGTAATTTCTTCTTGCACGCAAGTATAGAACAGGAGGTCAGCAAAGCAAAACAAAATAGGAAAAAAATATATTTTGGATAGCTCTTTTTTGTTACTTTATTGTACAATTTAAGAAATGTAATAAGAGAAAAAAAAATTCTGTACAGTTTTGTATTTTCTAACAGTTTGCATTGTAACAAAAATGTGTAAAATATATTTAGGAACCTGTCTAAAAACTAGAGGCATGGTGGTTGCTTGTCTTCTGCATGGTGGTGTTTTATGTTTTCTTTGCACAAAAAGGCCAGGAATATCTGGGTTTCACTTTGCATTTAACACATTAGACATATTTGACATTACGGTCTACCTGAGAAGAAAAATATAGGATTCAATCCAGCAGGTTTTAGACGACTCTGCTAACTTTTGTTAGCGGTAGAGGAATCAGAAATATGTGCATCAAAAATTATACATTTGGCAGGAAAACTCATTCACAGAGAAACACAAACTGTCAATTATTAGTGGGTTGCTCTCATTTAATTATGCAGTGAATTCTGAGATTCACGTCAGCTGGTGCAAATAAACAGTGCTGTCATTTAAAACTAGCTGCAAGTTGGCGATCCAGTTTATTTATCAACAGAGCTTACCTCCATCTGGTCCTAAAAGGGAAATTATTCATGGATCATTCCTAAAGAAATACATTTCTTCATATGTGTGTATGTTACAATCCAGCTAGAGATGTTCAAACTGTATTTATTAACCGTTTCTTTTCACAATATTTGCAGTGTTGGAAGAAGTTAAAGAAACGTGGAATGGAATTAGTCATCTTAGAAAAATTTATGAAGTATCTCAATAAGTTTATAACACTGACACAGCTCAAAGGTGGAACTAGTTTCCTTCAGCATCTAGAAACATGTGTAACTCTTGTCATGTTTTGCATTGTGTGCTTTAATGTCTTCTCTTCTTTTATTGGATCATATTTAGATTGTGTGTTACTCTTCTTACTTGTCTAAGATCTTCTTCCTCTTCACAGGACTCAGGTTCTCCAGCTGTAAACTCGGCTGGTTGATGTAGAGAACAGCCAGACTGAAGTAGGAGTTCCACACCTGCTCATGCACACACAAACACACAATAAAGGACAGGCTTTCCCTCTAGACGGTCACACTTTGAGTTAGATTGGTTCAACTAAAAGTTTTAGTATGGGACATTAAATGTTAAAAAGAACATCAGAGTTCTGCAGGTTCATCTCCCTCTGGGAGGAGGACGTTTCTTTCTTCTTGTACGTGTATTTCTTAGCATCATAAAGTTCTAATTTTCTGCTCTTTATGTCTCTTGTGCTTTGAAAGTTCAGAAAATCAACTAACATTAAGGTCTTAGAGTGCTTTCAGCTTTGTGTTTATATTTAATTCACACTCAACTATGCAAAGAGGCAACAGAAAGATAACCTTCAAAAGAAACGAGGAGAAAGAAAACCAAACAAGTCATCCTCATTACAGTGCTGAAATCTGTTTACCTTGAAGTCAAAGTCTGTTTCAGCAAAGTTCTTGTGCAGCGCAGGAGCGAGTTGCTGAGCTGTGGTGAGGATGATGCTGCAGAAAGCGAGCACATATATAACTGATGTTAGCAGCTGCTGCAATTCTTTGTTTAGTTTCAGGTTCTGATCCATATCAACACTGACAGGTGTCTCTGCTGTCTGGTGGACTGTGTTTTTGTCTCTTACTTGCTGGTGAGCAGCCTCATGATGTTCCAGTCGCGGGGAAATATACTGAGCTTCATCAGATTTCTAAACACGCACAAAATCTTCAACAAGAACTCCTGGGGGGCAAGAAATGAGAAGTGTCAGTGATGCTCACACAACATCAGCAGTTTGAGGCATGCTAACTCCATAAAACTGTATATATTTGAACTTTTTAACAAGTTGTCTTGTATTTAGATCTGTTATTACCAACCCAACTGCAGCGTGTTTTCATGTTGTACCTTGAGCTCGTCCTTGCTTTGAAAATTTTCCATCAAGTGTTGAAAGTGGATGTCAGTCATCTGGCGAAGAAGCGAGAGGAGACACGAGACGTACTCTCCCTGCCAAAAGGGAAGAGCGGGACAGATGTGAGCCAATCACAGGGAAGCAGTTATCACAGTAGCAAAGGACCAATCAGAGATAATGAGAAGATGCTCTTCCCTAAACAAAAACACTATTGTCATAAGGTTAAATCTGTCTGTGGAGGGCAGTGACTGTTCCTAAATAGGTCAACTTTGGAAAGTACTTTGATCTCTCAGATTCAGAGGCAGGATTTGTTCAGCATCATCCCAATATTGTTAAACGTGATTTATTATTTTCCAACATGATGTTGTGCTTTACGCAGCTAGCAAATTGATTGCTTCTGTTATGCAAAATTTTCTCTCCAATAGGTCAACTTCCCTATTTCTGAACATTTTCAGGTTCAAGATGATAAAAAAATAACAAAAAGTGATCAGGGAAAATTGGGGCCAGGTGGAAACGCTAAGGAATGTGGATGCAAAATGATCATAATGGTCATAAAACAGTAAACTGTCAACCTAAAGAAAACCATGTTTTTCTTCCCTTTCACAATTATGCACTTGTCTGTGTGGATCACCAAAATCCAAATAAAACGCATTGACAAATGTTTAAGAGGTGTGAAAACTTCTGCAAGCCTCTGTATGATAAAAAGAAGATGCAAAAGGGGAGCATAACAAACATTTTCAACACTTTTAGTGCTTTGAGACATGCAAGCATTCCCAACAAGGATAAGCGGTTGGTGTCCAATCAGAAAAGTAATGTGACGGCATGGGAATGATGACTAGATGGATTAGGACTGGGCAATATGAATTACTTTTCAAATGTTTATTCTCTGTTGATAAGATTATAACCTCGGCGTATCGAACTTTGCTAAAAAGTAATCAGTAACCTCTTAAATTACAGAACAGGAAAAGAATTGGTTATGGGGAAAATGTTTGATATTGCCCAGCCCTAAAACAGAGAGGCAGCATGACGAGGAGCAGATCAGGGAGGAGGGCAGTGAAGTAGTAGTAGTCATATTGTTAGTTACTAACAGTGATCTCCGCGGTGCACTGCGGACAGCGTTGACCCCTTACCGCCTCCTGCGATTGGCTCTTGCTCATGATCGACAGAAGCGTCTGCAGGAGGACGTCCAGCAGAGACTCCACCATCATCTCCACCTCTTCCTGCACCGACGTGTCCTGGAGGCACAGATGAGGAGCAAACGTGGAGTGAAGGGAATTTGTTTGGAAAAGTGTTTAAAAGAGAATGGAAATTTGGGTTGGGAGGGCGGTAGGGGGAGAGGGGTTAAAAAGAAGAGACGTGCATGCAAAAGAAAAAAGAAGACAGAAATGGAAAATTCATAAGTAAAAGATAATTGAATCACAAATAAAGGATTACTGTAACAGCTTTTTTGCCCATTTTGTAGATATGATAGGTAAGAAAAAACATGAAGATCTTAATTAACATAGGTGTTTGTTCCTGCTTCCTTAACCTTTGACACATACACAATTTTCAACTCTATTAGCACCAGTTTCAAAAGCAATGCATTTTGTCATCTGGTACCAGGAAATACATGTGCATAGTTTGTAGAAAAACTGATATTTGAAACCTAAAAGAAGTTAAAATCCACATTGCTCCTTTCAGGAAGGCCATGTTTCATAAATGTTTTCCAAAGGCAGGGATGTTGGTAGCAACAACTGAAAATACCTATAACCTTGTATTCCGCTAAATTACAGTAAATAAACTGATTTTGAAATGAGAAGAATTGCCCTACAGGATTACAAGGCAATGTATTTCACCAAGGCAAGTTCTTTATAAAAGACGTTTCAGTAATAAGACGGTTCAAAGTGCTGTATATGAACAACAACAAAAAGAATGCATTACAGAGTAAAGAAAAACATTACAGAGACAGAGGGAAAACATTACAGAGGAACATTGCTGTGGAAAAGTAGCAGCAGGTTAAGATATAAGACAAGTTGAACAACAAACGTCAACATTAAAATTTAAAGGCAGTCCTAAACAAATGTGTTTTTAACCTTGATTTAAAGGAACTCAGGATTTTAGCACCTTTACAGTCCTCTGGAAGTGGAGCATTGGAACTAAATGCTGCTTCTCCATGTTTGATTCTGGTTCTAGGTATGCAGAGCAGGCTGGAGCCAGAAGACCTGAGTGGTCTGGAGGGTTGATACACTGGTAACAAGTCTGTGATGTATTTAGGTGCTAAGCCATTCAGGAATTTATAGACTAACAGAAGTATTTTAAACTCTATTCTCTGAGGTCCAGGGAGCCAGTGTAAGGACTTTAGAACTGGGGTGATGTTCTCTACTTTCTTAGTCTTAGTGAGGACGCAGGCAGCAGCGTTCTGGATCAGCTGCAGCTGTCTGAATGACTGTTTTGGGAGACCTATGAAGATAACATTGAAGTAAACAATTTGACTAAATTGGGATTAGTTCTTACACATCCTGCTGATATATTAGTCATTTAATCCTATAAATATTCTTCAGGTGATAAAAGGCAGACTTTGAGAATTTGAGGTTCAGGTCTGAGTCCATCACCACAACTATATGTTTAGGCTTGATCAGAAGCAGCATTCAGTGAGGACTGATTAACTTTCAGAGATTTGCTTTAGTTAAATGCATTGTTTTTTGCATTGTCTATGCAAAAAAGCAATACATGTCTGTGTATCTTTGTGTTCCTGTAAATCCGTCCTCTGAGCCAGGAGCAACAACGTAGAAACTGCACATCAAGGGTTTCAAGCTGGCTTCATGAGATGGGTGACAGGACAAGCTGTGTTGGACAAAAGTTTTGTCCTGTACTATTGTGGTGGTTTAGGTGCTAAAAGCTGACGAGTCAAGTCTGGTTGTGAACCATGGTCTCATTTCCCTTTATACGATCCCCTCTTAGATTGAAGTATGTATTAGAAATTAGATTTAGCCCATAAAAACCCTGTAGGGATTTAGATTTGAAATAGTGAAAAACCATTGATATTTTTTTTTTCAGGGTCCGAGAACCTAAAAAGCTGCAGAAAAAAATTATATTTAAAGTTGTCTGTCATTTCCCATTCATTTGTGTTGCAATAAATATTCCATTCTCAAAATTAGACATTAATGAAATGCAAGAACACTCAGATACATCTTCTATAAGATATCATGTGTATACAGGGGTTACCAGTGAGCTGCTCTTGATAATGGAGAAAATGGAGCTGAGTATCCCTGAGCAGATGAGCAGCTCTTTCTGTTGTCTCAGATGAAGATGGATGTGATGCAGGACCACGGGAAGCAGGATCCTTCGAGACTCTGAAGGCAAACGCACACAGATTAAAGAGCCAGACATCATGTGCAATGAAATAGGTTCAGTCTCCTACAGTATGGAACAACGACAAAATCATGAACTAATCTGCAAAAACTAATCAGTGTGGATTTGAACAGATTTTTTTTTCAATAAGGCAAAACCGTTTGCCACTTATTTTATTCTAGCTTAAAACAACATTTACATCCACTTATTATGCAGGAAAATAAATCATAGAAGAAAACATGAATTAGGCTGATTAATAAGTGTAAGCCATTACCAGGGAAAGAGAAGAGCCTACTGTCCACGGTTCGGGCTATGGACTGCAGCTTCACCACGTCCATCGATTGTCCTATGTGCACCGTGGACGGCATGCTGCCCAAAGTGCCCCGCACAAACTCTGCCACCTCCTGCACCGTGAACATCTGCAGCAGCTCGTCGAAGATGGCAGGGAATGAGTTTAACAGTGCAGCCTGCAGAAGAGGAAGGGGGAAAGGGAGCAATAGAGGACATTAAGAGGATATTTAGATGATGGCACAGGTGAGGGTTCGGTAGATGACGAGTTATGTTAGAAACAGAACAAGGAGGTTGATGATGTCACTTTCTGTGAATGCAATGAGAGAAAAGTGTCCATGGTTTCTGTAAAACAACTAAAGAGAGCAGAGCTGAGTCACTGTGAAAAGCTGATTCCCAAAACAAATGAATCTTTTCATCACACACAGGTGTGCAGCTCATGCAGGTCTGTCCCAATCCACAGCACAATAATGGAGTCATCAATAAATCTGGATTGATTTCAAAGTGGGCTTTAGATATTTTTCAGCAAAAATAAATCAAGTCAATGACTTCTGTTTTTTTTTCTAACTTATGTACTAACTTACATTTAGAAATACAACTATTGAGGGGTTTTAAAAAGCATACAGGAGAATGGAATACAAAGAGTTATTTTGCATAAGACTACCCACAAATTTATAAAAGGGAAAATTAAATTGATAAGAAACCTGTAGGGCAAAATGATAAAGTCTTAACCATAACTAGTTAAGCATGAGTTTAAAACAAAGGCACAGAACAAAACTTTCATTACAAAAACAAAACATGAATAATTATCGCTGTCTTACCTCTACTTGGAAATGAAGTCCAGCTGCGCTCTTTCTGAACAAAAATATCGGTAATTTTCCGGTAAAAGTTATTTTAATCTTCTTCAGTTTTAAAAGTCTCTCAGTCTCAATGGAGCTCACTGCCAGGGAGGAAAGCCTTCCTTGATCAGTCCTGTTCTGGCTGTATGTTTAGAGTCTTTTTAGTGCTTTACTTGTTTAGCAAAACTCGCAATAATACATCCATAACTTGCTTTGACTCTACTATTTGGGGATCAGAGCGGTGCTCCTTGAGCGCCCCCTGCCTAGAGACCAAGGAACTGCCGGCCTCACTTACAACCAGTTCTTTGGCTTTTATGATCGCCCAGCAGCACACGAAAACACACAGTTTAATGACCAAAACGCAATTCGTAATCCACATATATTAAATTGTGGAAAATCAGTTCATAAGTGTTTGAACAATTGAATTTGTGATCTAGAGACAGGAAGATGCATTCACAGAATGGAAGCCAGCGCAGTTAACATGGGATTGCGCAATCCCAGGAGAGGCCAAACTCATTGTCGCCTCACTCACCGGCTTCTTCGCTATGAAGCGCCACAAAGGATTTACATGGGAAATAGCGAAAAGTCTTCGATTTTAAAGAGAATGTGATAAAAAATAAGTAAATTAGATTAAAAAAGAACTTTTATTACAAATGACTGAGTGAATCACAATATATATTATGTTTTCATTATGGCCTCACTTGCCTCCCCTGACTGCACGTCACTGTTGAAAGTCCTCAGTCATCCAGGACAGATTTGACTTTAACGTGCCTTGGAATGACATTTGTTGTGAATTGGCGCTATATAAATAAAATTGAATAGAATTGAAATTCACAAAAAGGTAGAACATTAAAACAACTGAACTTCAGTTCTAGTTGAAAACATTTTGCTCTTCATCTGAAGACCCTACCCTAAGAGGTAGTGAGGTAGAAGTTCCCAGCTTTAAAACTATAGAGGAGTGCTGTTCTGTATATCTGGTCACATCTAAATTAGCCTCCGCTAACAATGGGTCGTCGTTAGGGCAGTCAGCATAGCTCAGATGTTTGGTCACATGTAAGGTGTGATTTGTTCTGAAACTGACAGGCCATCAGGCCAGATTTATTTCCTCTTTTGATGTAAATGGTTTCCTGTACCCCTCTCCCAAACCATCTATTTCCTCTGTGTGCCAAAGGAGTTTTCCTCTTTTGGACAGGAGGAATAATGAATTGTTAGGTATATATATATATATATATATATATATATATATATATATATATATATATATATATATATATATATATATATATATATATATATATATATATATATATATATATAACAATTCTGGTCCTTTCAGGTTGTTGACATCTTTTCAAATCAATGTTTCTCCACCCACACAAACTGTATCTTTATGTAGCTAAACTCTAATGAAAGTAGCTCTCATTCAGGCAAACTAAGAGGAAGTTTGTCCATTAAGTCTATATTTTTCGTTTTGCCCCGCTTCAAGTACTTTGAGGTTGACCTTAATCTTGAATCCCAGCTTGTTTTTGTTTAAACAAGTCTGCTCATAAAATCTTCATTCATACTTTATCAACAGAACCTTTGTTGTTATTTTGGCTGAACCTAACTCTGAGATAGTCAGAGAACATGGATGTTAAAGCATTATTGTAAAATTGTATTCCTCTTTTACTCTCCATCCCTGCATCAGATTCAAGCGCAGTGACAACAGAAAGCGTTTAGATTGTTAGCACACCAGCCTTTAGTTTAAATTCAGTTTTTTTTATTACAGTTTTTAAAAATCAGCATGTCAAAAATTATTCATACCCCTTAATATTCAATGAAAAAATCTTTATTGGCACTACAGCAGCCAAACCGTTCTTATAATTGCTAACCAGCTTTACACTGGTATATGCTTTAGCTTTAGTGATGAGTTATTTAGTATTTGAGATCGGAAAGCCTCCTATGTGTGATAACAGCTCAGGTTCTGGTCCAATAAGTAGTAATAATAGTTTCTGATTGAGTGGGACTTTGGATGGAGTTGTAAAAAATGCTGTCACACTGAATGTTGTCACAGTTTCGATGGGTCCCGACATGAAAATGAGGGTTTGTAATCCCAATGGTTACACTATGCTCCACAAGTTCATCGTCTACAACCTGGCTCAGACGCGGATGCAGTATCTGCTGCGGGTCCAACTACTCCTCAATGTGGTAAAGGAGGTCCGGTTAGGAAAAACTATCCTGTTTTAATAATGTTATTTCACTGAGGGTTTCAGGGTTACGATGGGATTTACACGGTCCTATTGCAAGGCAGATTACAGAAATGTTTACTTTTCACTGGGCTGCAGCGATTCATAGATGAACTGATGTAAAAATAATATGGCTGGATTTTAGAAAAACTGTGTATTCCAAACAAAATATTGTTGAATTCTGGACCAAATTGTTGTTTGATTGGTCCAATTTGTCATCAAAATTGTTTTGTGGGAAGATTTCTAGACAAACCTCTTGGCCAAAGATCTACTTTTAAAGTTGAAAACTAGTTGGACACGGACTTTTGTTTGTCCGTGTCCAAAATTTAGAAACTGATGCACCCTACTAGTGTTAGGTGGGATGTGGATAATGTAGGTGAGCATGGTTCGATGTGTGTGTTGTGTATAACAGTGGGAATGGTTTGACAGTGCAGAACAAACAGAAATGTGTTCAAATGTGTGAAATCAATCAGGAGGTGCAGCAGTAAATGTGCGAGTTGTTGCTGGGAGCTGTGGCTTTCTTCCAAACGTCTACTTACTGACAGCGAAGCTGGCCGCAGAGCGTTGGAGCTCCAGGCCTGAGAGCAGTTAGATGGACCGCTCCCAGGAACCTGTCCTGGGACAGGGGTCTGGATTTGCCCCAGGGCAGAGACTAGTGCTAACGGGCCTGCAGGCCCTATGCAGGGGCCTGGAGCCTGATTGGGGCCGGGGCAAGGCTGGGAGCCCTGTGGTGTGTGGGTAAGAAGGAGGTCCAGGAGAAAAGAATGGGACCCAATGAAGGACGGTTCGGGGGGATTGAAAAAGAAGGTGAAGTGAATAAGTAAGGAAAGTAGAAAAAGGTGTAGAAGGAGAAAAAGTAAAATTAAAGTACCTAATGCAAAGCAGCTAGAGTAGAAACTTTGCTAAAAAACATGTAAAACTAAATGTTTATGTCACTAAATGTTTATGGCACTAAATAAAGCAAATTAAATACTTGTGTAAGGCACAATGAGACAACAGGCTGGAGCTTTATGTGAATAAATGAATGAAGCAGAAACATCCAGCTGTAATCTCCATTGAATAGAATAAACGATTAATGAAAAAAGGCTGTGTTCAGCCTCACCTGAGTGAATATGAGGGTCTCCGAGTTGCGGCTGTCCAGGCTGAGGACGAAGCGGATGGACTGAAAGAGTTCCTGGATGCTGGTCCGAAACTGCTCCTCCTCCATCCCGCACGTGGCCCGTGAGTAGAGGATCCGAGACTGGATGATAAACTTGAACAGATACTCCAGAGCCTGATGGCAGTTTGATGTTCAGGATGGAAAAACACATGAGAGATAATTAAATAAATTAGGAACAAGACAAATACACAGAAAAAAGCTGGAATTTTTCTAAGAGAATGTTTCTTTAAGTTTGTGTCAGTAATGGACATACATTAAGTAATGTACCAGGAGTCTTTAGACACTTTAAAAATGCATGCACTATAAAAAAAGTATAAAAGACAACTGAAACTGAAAAAAAAAACTGTGCGATGGTTGCAGCTGGACTGAACATGATAGAAATATGGTTCCAATGTTAAGTACTAAATGAGACTTCTACAAGATGAATAAAAAAGTCAGATCTGAAGCTAAAGCTGCAGAATATGTCAAAACTATCCTTAATAATTCATACCGTCCACTTCTATGTGACAGTGTGAACCATTTGGGATGAGTCTAATTAATATTTAAAACTGCTGAGCAGCTTTGTTGGATAAAAGTGGCAAATTCTGCACATACTTCACATGGTGTGTCTATGTTAAAATTCATGCCTACTGTTCTTTGCAGCCAGAAAGAGCAAGGACAGAGATTCATATGATCATAATGAAGAAAACTGAGAATTCAATTTTATTATTTAGTTTATTTAAAGAAAACTGTAGAACGGCAAACTGCAAATAATTACAGGCTTGACTGAAATGGAGCATGTACACATATCTGACAAATACATCTATGAATAAACTGAATTTAGTTTTCTTAGATGTAATGGTGCTTAATGTAAAATGTAATGAAAATCATGAACATTCTAGTGGATGGATTTAACTTTGTTTCTACTTTAAGCCATCTGGGTTATTAAAAGAGAATAATCTGTGAGGTTACACTGGTTCTTACCCTCATTGCTTCCTGAATGTGGTCCTGTCTGACCACCTCGGCAGAACGATCCATGTACCACTTCAGACAGCGAATCAGCTCTCTGAAAAACAAACAATGATCATAACATTAGTCTTAATAACAGTAGGAACTCTCATGTGCTGTTATTAGATGCTGAAATTACTTAGGCAAAAAAACAGCCTTTTAAAGTCTGACAAGGTCAGGTGACCAAGCAATACCTGTAAACAAACCACATGATCAGAGTATGCTGACTTCTACTTTCAATTTTCATCATTTTATTTTCTGTTGTTTGGTTCAGTATGGTAAGGTTGAGGTTTAATACACACTTTATGACAAAGAAACATTTAATCAAACAACTTACAGTACTTCATAGAATAAGTCATAAAATCTTCTTATAGCATCTCATGGTCATTCCTTCAGTGGTGCTGTTTAGTTTTTCTATTTAAAGAATAACTCAAGTATTGACTTTCTCGGTGAACCAAACTTGTCGGCAGGACCAGGTGGGTGTTAGAGGCAGTCGGCAGATCAACTCACTTGTAGGCCAGAGCTCCAGCAAAGTGTTTCTGGATATATGTGTCCATCACCGGCCTGAAGTGGTAGTATTTACTGTCCCTGAGCAAGTTTATGATAAAAACCTGGAAGAGAGAGATAAGTCTATGAAGGAAGCTTTGAAAATATTTATGAGTAATAAGCGGTGAGCTTTACAAAGAGGTGGGACATTAAAAGAAAAATCTGGAGATCAATTAAGAATAATTAGAGAAATAGTTAGAAATGTGGCTTTTTTAGTGCCTATGCTTGGACCAAGGTTAGCTTAAACAAAAACACAGAAATATCTGGCTTGGCTACCAACATTTCAGCCACATTAACACGATCAGAAGATATTGTATTATTAACAATATTAAATAAAATGTCATTTTTATTTAGATGTTCATGAAATACATCAGCCCAAAGGGGGAGAAGTTATATTCCCAGCACAGAATTATTGTTGACAGTCATAACAATATTATTTGATATTATTTGGCACAAATCATTTTATTATGACTAGGAGCTTTCAAACAATCACATTTGGGGCTCTAAAAATGTTTTATTAGGCTTTTACTTGAAGGAAGTTGAATGAACTGTATGAACACACACTAAGTAACTAAGTCGATGATTTCATATAAGAATTTTTCATTTAACTTCTCCTCTCCATTTTTACTTTACCAAACTGCCTTACCAATGACTGAAACACAAGGGGTCCATATTTGTCTGTGTTGTCATCCAAGATGGAGAATAATGTGTCCAGAATATCCTGGAGAAACTGAGAGACATAGAGAAACACAAGTTTAATTGTAAGTAAGCAGGCACGGTCGTTAAACAGGCAAGAATGTTATGATCCATCACATTAAGCTTCCTTTTATAACACAAAGCCTCCTGTTTCCAGTTTTAGAGAAAGGTTGGGTGACTTGTTTGCAGAGTAACTAATGCCTAAATGTGATTTAAGAACTGACTAGTTGAATTCTTTATGAAGTTGAACGTTGAATTCTTTGCCCCCTGCTTTTCTGAGTAAAAGCCTAGCTAAAGTGCCACCAGAAAGTATTCAAACCTCTTTTATTTTTCCGCATTTTGTTACATCATAGTCTAATAATCCGTTTCAGTAGTTTTCTATACTCAAACAAATTTTCTGATTTCAGAGAAATTAGTTCCTCATAGTCTGACAATCTTTGATGTGCTTTTTGCATAAGTTCATTCAGGCTGTAATGTAGCTTTTAGTGAGGCGTGGGTTATGTAGGGCCTAGAAAAGATCTGATTGGTGGAGTAGTAATGGTTGATATTTGGATGGTTCTTCTGTTCCCACATGGGAATACCGGAGCTCTGCTTTAGTAGATATTGCGTTGTTGTTAACCTCCCTGACCGAGGTCTTGGTCCTTCTTTGGTCAGCTTGTACAGATGGACAGATCAAATAGGGGTCCTGGTGGTTCCAAACTTTTTTTCCATTTCCGAATTAAGTAGACAACAGGGATTTTCACACATTTGATGCTGTTGAAATGTTATTTGTGTTCTACGACTAATTTGTGCTTTGACAAAGTTTGCTTTTTGGACGTCTACAAAAAGTTCCTTTCTTGGTGGCTGTACCGGTCCTGTGTCTAATGTGTTTAATTTTTATAATTTCCTAAAGAGGTACTAAAATGCTTGAAAATATGCTTCCATCGTGGGCTATATTGTTTAGATTTAAAACATTAGAAACTATACAAAACTTGACTTTAGAATAATTTTCAGATAACAAAATGAGTAAAAAGTGAAGGGTTGTGAACTCCATTTGTGGCACAGTGAATGTAGTTGACATAATAATAAAAAAAAATTATTTATACATGATCATGGTGCAGTTTGCCGGCAGCTTTTGGTTGTAAATGTTGAGTTAGTGTTGACTGTAATAAGAGATTTACACAAAGGTCACTGTTGGGGTACTTGCAGAGGAACACTGGCTGAAAATGACAGCCAGATGGACTTCAGCAAACCAACCATCCATGCAACTTCAAAAGAATCTCTTCAGTCTTTACAAAACTGTAAGAAATAATAAATAAAATTCAGTCAAATTAAACTGTGTTGAAATATGCCGCCAGCGGTTTCACACCTCGGATGATGTGAGCTGCCAAACATTGGAAATCACTGTCTTTTATTAACACGTTTGGGACAAGGACAGCATATAATCACCTGGGGGACATCACACCATAGCACAAGAAGCCTCTGAGCTGAACTCAAATAAAAACAAAATAAAACTGTTAAGCTACCATAAATGCTTAACTCAAATGTTTTCTCCTCAACCTGGAAGTTGAGGAGAAATGGAAATGAGACTTTGTCACAGTTTGAACCACACCCATAACCATTTTTGTTATGAGATAAATATTTTGGATGTTGTGACACAAATAGAGCCGTTCTCCTCCCTTGGTTGTCACGATGAACCTCACCTTGACTATCTCTTCACCACTGACATGTCGCAGACGCCCCAGGATGTCCATGACCCGTTCAGGATGGGCCTTCCACTTCAGCAGGGCCAGGAGGTCCACTAAAAAAAGTAAAAGACATAACATACTATGGAAATGACCCAATGAAAACCAGAATATCATAACATGGTTTGATGAAAAATACGACAACGCTAAAAGTATTTCATAGAAACTAATCTACTTAATGATAAAGTTAAATATATAGTTTAGCTGTGATGTGGTAGTGAAGTTTTGCAACATGTTTCAGACAGAATGGTCATTCGAAATCCTGATATAAGTCAGTATTTTCAACAAGGAGAGATTCTGTTACTGCTGTTACCATATTTTATTTTGAGAAATCAGCACCGGCTCATAATCATGTAACCAGCTATGTTAACATGCACAAAAATTTCACGATCAAATGGAAATGTATTCAGATAAAAAAAAAAAAAAAAAAAAAAAAATGTATCAGATTGTACTGTTAATATGGGCACAAAATAAATTAATCCGATCATAATGTGTATATATATGCACCTGACTTTATTTTGAACAGTACCAGCCTGACACAGGCGGTTATCAAATTTCTGTAAAAAAAAATAAAAATAAAAAAAAGATACAAAGAACAGGAAGAAGTACTTTGTCTTTGCTGAACAACAAAATTAGTAAACAAACCAGTTTTATACGAGTACGTTTGTCTTCAGAGCGCCCAGTCTAGACTTGCACCAGGTTCTAATTATGGTTGAAACATTACTGAATAAAGAATTCAGTAACGTCAATTTAAAATCAATTTTAATGTTTCGAATAGAAAGGTTGTATCGAGAGCACAGCCAGTTTTGCTTCCTGATGCATTTGTGCCACAAAAAGCAGAAATACGTCACAATTACGTCGGGCCGCACATGCACATTCAGGTCAGTTTGCCACATTTAGAATAATTTGATCCTGACATAATCCACTCCTCTCATTCGGATTACAATTTCATTCTGATTGAGCTTAATCTGGTCAAAATACGATTGGCGTGTTTACATGACACATATTTATTGTGTTCAGCTCTTTATCTCAATTACTTTTGTCCATGTAAATATTAGTTAATGTTGCATTAAATCAGAACACAGTATAAAGCACGATTATGTTTTGCATTTGTAGGTGCTCAGTTGGCCTTAGTTTTCTTTTAACATTTCATCTAAAAAGATTCTGTTTCCCTGTAAAATCTAGATGCACATTAACACATTCATTGATATAATGTTTGGCCTTTAACAGGATTTAATTTTCTTTGGGAATCAACTTGAGAGCAGATTGAAATCTTGCTGGACTAACTGGTTTACCGTTCTGAGTGAGTTTGGTGGAGGAGAGCTGCGTGGAGATCCAGAATGTCTCCTTGGTGCTTCGCTGGAAGATGAGGCTGGAGGGGATGTTGGGGCAGCTGTTGAAGTCGTCCTTACAGCAGGGAAGGCCCAGGTAGAGGGCGTGGTTACTGAAGGTTGTGTTCTCATCGCACTGAAACCAAGAAAACCCACAAATAATATGAGACTGAGACTATAGGTGAAGGGGCTCTTCTTAAAATGTCTGGTGTTTTTGTTTTAATGCGGATATAACTTCAACAGATAAAATAAAAAGAATTAGACTTTTTTTATTCAACAACTGGAAATAAATCTGAACAGACATTACTCATTGTCCATCACAAGTTCAACAGCCAAATAAACTCTGGTACAGCTGTAATCAGCTATGTCTTGAGACAGTTTTCACAATGTGCAATGAAAGCTTGTTGAACTGGGTACGTGGACTGAATGCCTGGAAGCGTTAAGGAACTGTATACTATTTTCAGGCAAAGGCTGACAATCTTTAAGCAGAGAGTGAACAAGCCTAAAAATCACGAGCCAGACAAAGAGAAATATGCAGCGTTTATATCTGACCTTGTAGACATAGAGCTCATGACTCTCGTCAGATAAAGTTGTTCCATCCTCCCTCATTAAAGGAGTGAAGGCAAAGCCATAAAGTTTTTTTTCTCCTTTATCCTTTGCTGTAGAGTGAGAAAAAACAAGAACAACAGAGAAGTAAAATGAGAGAAATAATGAGAGTTTATACGACAACAGATCCATCAAATTAAAGTTGTTGCTGTAACAACCAGTTTGATAAAATTCCTTGTTAAATGTGTCAGGAACCTCTAAATATGCTGTCCTGGCTATCAATTTGTTCTTTACCAGTACAGCTACTATTGTCTTTTCACCAATAATACTTTCTAGCAGTCTTACTTATAACATGTTTCTCGCTGCCAGCTCTGTAACCCAGCAAATGTATGCATAATTTACTCACTGGAGCAATGTCTGAACTCAAAGCGGAGGTGGGAGCCTCTGAAACGATCGATGGGAATCGGCAGCTTAATCACTTCACTCCAGCGGGGGCTGTTGTTGTGGTAGAGGACGAAGGAGCGATACTCAGGGATGTTGGGCTCGCCTGAACCCAGACTGATGCAGTCCTGCAGGGGGAGCCAGAGAGTTTGGACAAACATTAACAGATAAATACCATAATTACAGTTTTAAGCAGCCGGGTTTTAGATGCCTGGAGCATTGTTAACTGGGAACAATAATTTGGATTAAGAAGATTTAGAATATTTTCTGTGTTGGCAGACATGATTTGAACTAATACTTCCACAGTAAAATAATAGGCGTACTGTTTATTAACATTTTAGGTCAAATGTTTTGCATTGTTGGTTTAGATAATGTTTAAGTCTATTCCTGGCAAGAAAATTAAGAATCATTTATGAAAACCCCAGTTGTGTTTGGTTAGGTATAATAAATAGGAATGCAATAAGGAAAAATAGTAGGATAGGATTCCTGGATCAATGAGCACTTCTGTGCTCTTTTGTGTCGGTCGAGGCAGATGACCGTTCACACTGAGCCTGGTTCTGCTGGAGGATTTTTCTTCCCGTTAAAGAGGATTTTTCCTTTCCACTGTCGCTTCATGCATGCTCAGTATGAGGGATTGCTGCAAAGCCATGGACAATGCAGACAACTGTCCTTTGTGGCTCTACGCTCTTTCAGGAGGAGTGAATGCTGCTTGTCAAGACTTGATGCTATCTGCTGGGTTTCCTTAGATAGGAAACTTCTTTTTTTTTTTTTGCGGCTTCTAGTGGCTCACTTTTTATTGACAGTAGACTGACAGGAAAGGGTCGGAAGAAGGGGAGAGACATGCGGCAAAGTACCGCGGGTCAGATTCGAAACCGGGTTGTCCACATCGAGGACTACAGGCATCCAAACATGGGGCGCGCTACCCGCTACGCCACGAGCTGCCCGATGGGAAACTTTTTGACCAACCTGTATATAATCTGATTGAATTTGACTTTGGAAAGTACCTTGAGATGACATGTATCAAGAATTGCTGCTATATAAAAAAATATTGAATTTCTTAACAAAAAAATACCTCTTCTGTTATTGGGTTAGTATGTGGTAATAACAGGGTGAAAAAAGGGCACATTTTAAGAACTAAACTGATGGCATAACATGCCCACTCAAGAAAAACCTAAAATGGCCATCTTTAAAGCTATTAAAGGTAATATTTGAGCAAAAGGTTTCTTAGTAAATATACAGCATTGGGGTAAACACAAACAGTTAAGCCCAAATTTATTAATCTTAACCCTGGCAGAGTTAGGTTAAAATTGATATTTTGATTTCTCCAACATGTTTTGTTGAGTTCTGTCTCTTCAATTACTGATATCAAACTAAGCAGAATATTTTAATATATGTAGGACCATTTCCATACCTTCAGTATTTCACCATCTGCGTAGATGACATACATAGTCACTTCGATGTTTTTCTGAACACTCTTCCCTCCTCTCTCAAAGTCTCCTCGCTCCAGAGTTAGGTAGAGGTCATTACGGATGTCGCCTGGTTCCAGGAAGGAGGCCATAACACAAAAACAGGACAAATTAACAATAATAATAATAATAAGATACATATAATTAACTTTTTTTCTTAAATATCAAGATTAGTGTGTTTATATAAATACTGTATCCTCTGTCTAAGGGACACACATGTTCTCGGACACATTTAAACACATTTAGACACATTTAAAATGTGAATGTCTCTAACATGCAGAAGACAAATGACCTGTGTTAACATGTGTGGATTCATTTGTCATTTTCAGCTCGTCCTTACAGAGGATGTGTCACCTCTAATATATCAGGATGGGCGTTAAATACTCACTCTATCTCTGCCGGAGGGGAGGGATGCCTAATGTGTGTGAAAGAGGTGTGAAACACCCCTATCCATGTTGTATGTTTAACAATGCAGCCCAGGTGTCTGCTTTAGAGGACAGTTTCAGGTTAAATGTTCTTCTCTGGGCGTATTTGGGTAATTTCTGAAAATATATCGCAGTGGCTAAATGTTACATTCTTACTGTGAACACACAAAACTAAATGGGAAGGATTTGGTGCAACAAACTCGGTTGTGTTACTGTTTATTTACATGTTTTATTAACAAAATCAACATATGACAATTGTCAGTAGATAAATAATTTACGCAAGTAAAAATCAGGTTGGAATGTATTAACCAAAATATGCATTTACCAAAGATGTTCACACCTTCATCGTGAGTTTCCAGGAAAATAAATACATTTATTTTCTAAACTGTTCACTTCGGAAAATTGTTTCTTTATTGTACTAATTGTATGTTTCCTTAATTAAGACACAGTTTTTTTATATTTTGAGAAGCCACTATATGACAAGTAACAAGATACCAGCAATAAGCTTATCCTGCAGGACTACAGACGTGACTTTACAGAGAATTAAAAACCTCACAGGTGACTGAAGGATAGATTTACAATTGTGAGAATCCTGAAAAACAAGACTTTACAAGAAGGTTACTTGATGCATGTGTATCCACTGAAGTCAAACACATTTACATGACCTGTCATAGTTGAGCTTCGATCCCATTTTTCTTTAATGCTGCAGGGGCGTGTGCACTTTATCATGTACTCTGTCTTACTTTGGTGTAGCTGTGACTCCATGTTTTAAATGTTTAAAGAAAGTGCAGTTCAAGACTTTAAAGTGGGCTACTTTCTTTTGTGTTTTTGATGTTTTGCTATAACCTAATAACATATTGCACAAATGTGAAAAGTACATTGTTCCAACAAGAAAGTTTTCACGTTATGAAGTCATATCGCTTTATTTTTCTTTTGTCCGAGTGGCAGCTGTGTGTTTTGTATTATTGTGCTGCGTCCACACACAACCTAAAAAAATAAAATATAACCTGTGTGGGAGGAGATGAGTTACCGGAGCACATTGTGAGAAAATGTGACTCACCTGGCATGATGACATCTGGGAATCCCAGTTTCCGAGTGATGGCCACCCCCCTGCTGAAAATGAGAGGGTTCTCTCTGCGGACCTGCTCCATGTCGCCTCTGAGCAGCTGCAGGGAGATGATCAGTCCTGCAGGATTTCATGGAGAGAAGACATGAGAACAAGTCATTTCACAGAAAATAGGAGAGCAGAACAAAGGTGGAAATAAAAGATAAATAAACCAAAGGCATAAGTGCATGAAAAGGAAAATCTTAGCCAATTCATTTCTAAAGAAGACCAAAAAAAGCTACAATTAAGCCCTGAAAAAAACATGAATACTGTGTGAAATTAAAGATTAATTACGTCATAATTCCATTAATGCAGTTGGTATTGATTCTCTTGTCCGAAAACAATACTGCAGATTTCACTTAGGCAGTCTTAAATGACATTACAGACTGAAATAAGCACAAAGTTTAGTTAAAACAGATGAGATTTTGGGACCAGGAGCTCAGGGTGTAACTTTAGGTCAGCCTGAGTCCCTTACAGAGACACCAATTAAGATGATTTTCCAGCTGATGTCAAACGGATGACATCCACAAATCAGTCAGACGGCGTGGAGTTGGAGTCGCTCCTGGGAGGTTTGCATGTTTGTTTTCTAACTTTATGGCTTCTGTGTGCATTACTCTAATTTAGTTTATTCAAGTTGGTTATTCACTTGCCATTAAGGCTGCTTGCTGTTTTACGTAAGAAGTTATTTTTTCCAACAGACCTGTAAGGATTGATTCAACCAGCATATAGAAGAAAGAGAAAATACACAGAGAAGATGCTAAATAAAGTAAGAAAACGTGTTTTGTGAAATTTAAGCACCTGATAACATACGGGTGAATTATTTTAGGTCTGAGTTCATAACCATACCGGTTCAGCTGATAAAATACTGGAAATACATAATTTTTGTAATGTTTCTCTGAGCTAATATATAAAAAATAAAGAAATAAATTAAAAACTGAAATAGAATGCCATCATAAGAGAATTAAAATTAAAACACAATAATGTTAAAGAGAAACTGTAATAAGTCCCAGAGGTCATCTAAAATTATAAAGCATAATTGTTGGGAAACTGTAATAAATATCCTGCATTGACAGAAGACCTTACAGGAGCAATAAGTAAGATATTTACTTTCCCAAAACAGAGTGGAGAATTTGGAATTTTACTTTGGCAAAAGAGCTGCAGCCTGCTAACATGGAAGCCAGTAAGAGAAGCGGACCAAAAATACGCTATTGTGTTGTTCCAAAATTGGAATCATTAATAATTGTTCCTTTAAATAAAAAAAAAATGTATGACAAAAATGTTTAAACATCACCACGGAACAGATTAACTTCACAATAATCATATTCTTTAATAACATGATGACTGTAGAATGAAAAGAAGAGGAAACTAACACAAAATGTTTGCAAATTACTTCATTCTAAATCAATGTCCAGCACACTGACACCATCCACAGCAGAGCTACAGACACTCTCACTCAGCCTGTCCCTACCGTAGTTGGTGCTGGGAGCTGTGTATTTGGTGCTCGACTTGCGGATGATGTTTTCATGGATCTGGTACCATTCATTCTCATTGTTGCACCTGAAGGGCAAGAGAAATGCTGTCAAACCAAAGTATATAAAACCTCAAACACAAAAATCTTTGGCAGGAAAAAACAAAAATCTTAATCTTAAAATGTACAAACCCTCAACACAGTAATGCTCAGACAGAAAGGATGCTTTACAACCCATGAAATAAGCCATCAAATATATTCAGACACATGTAAATAACACAAACAGACATAATGCTGGAATAAGAAGCCCTTCAAGCTTCCTGCAGGCGATTCGTCAGAGGTTTTAGCCGACAGGTATTCCTCTGCTGTAGGCCGTAACTTCTTAGAGGTTTCTGTGTGAAATTATAGCTAATTGCATTGGGGAATTAGCTGTTGAATCATATTTCTCCTTTTCATATTAAGAGGTAAGATTGAAAGAGCAAAAAAATAAAGTGAAATACTAGATAACAGAGGCAAAAATCTCAAACTAAAACGTGATTAAAGCTTATGGTGTTTTCAGCACTCTTAATCCTCCCTCCTATATGGTTTATCATCAGCCTGACCTATTCAGTGTTTGGCAATATAAGCAACTGTAAAAACACTGTATTGTAAACACAAGCTCCTAATTTTTTTATTTTTTTTTTACCAGATAATCTGTAAGCACACAGTGCATTTTGCTGTAGCTGCAAACTAAAGAGCTAACCCTTATCCATATTCAACACAACCCATTAATGATGTAGTCAATTTCATCGTTTCTGCTTAACTTGTCAGAGCTTTGTGGTGGTTTATAGTGGCTATAAATGTATCCATGACCTTGTTAAAAGGGAAGTTTTTTAGGGACTGAAGTGAGGCAAATAAAAAAAATATGTCAATGGATATCTAGCACCTGATATATGACCAATTCAAATAAACAGAAGAAAATTAACATTTACTGAGGAAAGAAATGTGAAAATAAAAAAAGCTGCAATAACCTGGTGTGTGCACCCTTAAATTAATATTTTCTTCTTTGGTAGAAGTCCATCTTGATAATATTTGATCACACCAACTTGGCAAAGCATTCAAAGTCTTTCAGATTGTGAGACATATGTTGTCCAAAGTCCTCTTCTGTTGGCCACTGATTTTCTTGGATTTATTTCACTGGCTACTTTAGAACAATACTTTTATCTTGTGAAGCCATTCTGTTGTTGATTTGAACAGATGCTTGGATTCACTGTGAGTGAATAATATCTGATAATTTTCAGTTTTCTAAGAGACACCTGAAGGTTTTGGGTCAAAACTCACTGCTATTTGAAATGGTTCATAATTTCACTCACCTTAACAAAAGCCACAGTTCTAACTGAATCAAATCAACTCCAGATCATGATGCTGCCGTTTTAAATGATGCACTGTGCTGTTTTTGTCCCAAATGTTTTGAAATTGTGGCCGGGAAATTGAAGTTTGATTACATCAGACTATCACACATCATCTCTTGGCACTTTTCCATCTTACACTTTCAACAATTTTGTTATGAGGTAAATATTTAGAGATTCATATTTTTTGTGTCACTGTTGTTCAGAAGTGGGTAGAGTAACCAAAAACTGTACCCAGGCAAGAGTAGCACTACTTCAACATATTTTTTACTCAAGTAAAAGTAGAAAATAGCCAGTTATATTGAAGAGTAAAAACATATTATGTAAGAAGGCTACTCAAGTACTGAGTCACTAGTCATAACAATTGATTATTTAAATTTACATTTTTTTATAATTAGACACAAAAATATAAGGTTATGTGCAAATTCTGGTATTTTAAAGACAAAGATATACAAAGAATAAAATTACAAAACAACAAATTCATGCAGAAGAAACACTTTTCCAAATCAATGTTTCAACATTAAACTTGCAAGCAATACTAACAGAAGTTAATATATACTGTATGTTAGAACAGTGCAAAGTACTTCCAATGACAATATCTACTGTTTACTGTGCGTTCATTTGACCGCCAAATGGCTCATTGAGCTCAGCAGATAGAAAATAACATTAAAAACAACAACAAAGCTTGTATACAAGCAAGTAGTTTCATTTTAACATAACCTGTAGGTTTTTGTATCTGTGGTCCATTTTTGGTTAAAAGAAGTCAGTCCTTTATTCTTGAAGTTACTTGCAGCACGTAGAGTAGCCAGAAATATTACTCAAGAGTTGTGATACTTAAGTATAATATGACTCAAGTAAAAGTAGCAAGTACAGTGCAGTAAAACTACTCCTAAAAGTATATTTTGTTACTCCAGTAAATGTAGCTGAGTAAATGTAACCAGTTACTATTCACCTCTGCTGTTGTTCCACATTCCTGACTGATATCTTTGGATAGGCATTGGATCAGATAGTTTTGATCTATGTAACCTCTCTGCGAACTATGGCTTCTGCTAGGACAGCTGAAGTTTATTTTGGGATCGTCCCTGTACATTATGTTAGGTGTGTATCAGACAACACAAAATTATGAGACTGGATGAAAATGTGCTTGCAATGAAGTATTTAACTAAGGCTTTGCATGTTTATGCAGTCATGTTATTATACTTTTTTAATAAAAAACATATTGATTTGTTTTTCAGTTGAAATAAACAAGAAGTCTTGCACTAAATATGGAAAAGGTTATTTAGGAATTTAATATGATCTAATTTTTTTCATCACAATAACCTGGTTATTTGACAGATGTGTTTGCACTGTGTTCTGAATCATAATCAGAATAGTGTTGTGTTTCAGTTTGTCTCTATGTGAACTTGTTTTAATGACCAGATCTCCAACCTGCACACATTCCCTTTATAATTTGTCATCTTTGTGAGGGAAGTCACTCACGTGTAGACTTTAAGAACAAAGTCTTTCTCCTCTTTGAGCTCTGAGATGATCTGCAGCACGTCACTCATGGCCAGAACAGCGCAGCCGTATGGTCTGCGGTACTGAACATGTGCCGGACCTTTCTTACTGTCATTCAGCAGCATGCGACCTGAAAAAAAAGTATAAAATCAATTAAATTTAGACAGTCTTTCACTTTTGCCAACAGCATAGAAGTAATACTGTGATAACGTATTTAAATGATTACAAATAAGAAGAACAGTCATACCTGTTCGAATAACTTGTGATACGATGTAGAGATCTCTCTTCATATCTTTGTTGCTCAGGTCCTGCAGACCAAGAGAGCAAAAAAGCAAAACAAAGCAGTTAGTACTGAGAAAACATTTTACTGATGCTGACAGATAATATCTGCCCTAATAAAGACAGAAAGTGATGCAGAAAGAGACGTTTGATGGGTCCTATGCCTTACTTTCACTATGGATGAGTACCTTGATTCAGTTCTGACAGTTTGTAGGACCATTAAAAGTGACAGATATAGAAGATGTTTTTAATAATCAGGATAGGTCTATTTGAAAAGGGTTAGACTCTCAGATTGGTTTAAACAGTAGCTCAAACAATTAAAATTACACAGTTTACTTGACATTAATTAGCAAGTAAACAGTCTATTGTATAATACATGACTAAAGATGCACCAGAAGTTAAATGGCTTTGACTATCATGTAATAGCCAGTATTAATCAGATATTTTAAAGTTAATAATATGATGTAATAAATACATCTTTCATACCTTGATTGTCTTGGATTTTGGCAGATTTGTCTCCAGGCTGATGCTACCATACATCAATAGGGGGCAATGCAACCTTACTTTTATCATGCCCTGCTAGCTTTCAGACGTTCTCTTTGAAAAGGCAACAAAATACGTGTTGTTTACATGTGTTTGTCCTGGTTACCGTGAACAGAGCACACAGCCGATCCACCTTCTCCGGATTCTTTGGTCCTCCGTTTTTGTTTAGTCTCACCATGAATTTCTCACTGGAAAACACAATCAAAGGTTTGAGCTTCAATGTGTCTGAGCCTCTGGTTTTCAGACACCTGCAGGGATGTTGCTACATGTCTGATCCCAGTCCTAAAAGGAGAGCAAATCAAAGGTATGAGAGCTGAAAAGTTCATTCTGAAACCTTTTAGGAAGAGGAGTTTAATAATAATAACTTTTCACTAGATGTAAATCATATAGTATCAGTAAAATATAATCATGACAGACATTGTTGCAACTTCTCATCAGCACATCCTTCTGAACCAAACTCCAAGATAAAGGAGTGTAGATCAGACCCAGTTTACCACTGATATTGCTGCTCAGTCTCTTCAGTGGCTGGGTTTTAACACAGATGCCTTGTCTCAGCTTGCACATTTAAAGTAAAGAAACTCTAAAAACAAAGGCAATTTAACCCAAAAAAATAAAAATAAAATAAAAAATCTGTTGTTACCATGAAATCATGGAATGAATGTGGAGTTGAATGACATTAAAATCTGTCTATGCCTAAATCCATGCCTACATTTTTATACAGTGATTTACACAGACATCCATTTCAGTATGCTAGAATGTTAGTGAAAACTGGGGGCATTTTATTAATGCAATTTCAGGGCAAAAATTATATTATATAGCTTTATTAAACACAAAGTGACATATTTCAAGTACTCATTCTTCTTAATTTGGGTTTGTAGCTATTGAGAACCCAAAATTTATTTTCCCAGAAAGTTGGAATATTCCATCAGAACAATACAAAATTATTTTAATACAGACATGTGGACCTTCCTAATTCCTTGTTGCATGATGAATTATTGCACTGGTGCAGCGCACCGTGGATGTGATCAGCCTATGACTCTGCTGAGGTATTAAGGAAGCACGTTGCTTTCAAAAGGAGCTTTCAACTCATCAGATTTGTTGGCTCTGGTTTCTTCCATCTTCCTCTAGGCAATAATGCTTATATTATCTATGGGGTTTGTGTTAGGAGAGTTTGCTGACCAATCAAGCCCAGTGATATCATGGTCATTAAAGCAGATATTTGTACTTTTGGGAGTGTGGGAAGTTGCAAAGACAAGCTGGGAAATTAAATCAGCAGCTCCAAAAAAGGTGTAAGCAATGGAAAGCATGACGTGCTCAAACATTTCCTGGAAGATGCTGTGCAGACTTTGAACCTAAAACACAGTGGACCAACACCAGCAGATGAGATGGCACTCCAAACCATCACTGACTATGGAAACCTCCTAATGGACATCAAGCAGCTTTGATTCTATGCCTCTCTCCTTTTTTTGCATCTTGATTTCCAAATCAGACACAACATGTACTTTTATCTGAAATGAGGACTGTGTGGCTCTAAAAACAGACCACTCCTTTCTCTTTGTAGTCTAAGTGAGATAGTTATGATGTTTTTCTTCTGGGTTTCTGCAGTGGTTGTGTCTATGTGTGGGGGCTCTCTAAGTACTGACTCTAGCTTCAGGTCACACCTTGTGACTCTTACCCAAACTTGTAAATGCTTTGATTCACAATCCTGAAGGCTCTGGTTATGTTTGTTTCTTAGGCATATAGTTCTACCACACTTTTTCCCTTCACTTAACTTTCCATTAATATGTCTTCTGGACATCAGTCACGTCAGCAGTCTTCAGCATTACTGTGTAGCCTTCTGACTACTAAGAGATCGTTTAGAGGGTATAGAGTTCTCTAGCTGCTTAGGGTGTGACACCAGGGAATTTTCCAATATTTACCAATAATTATTTACAGACCACCGGCGTTACATGCTCGACCAGGAAGAGGGGTGACTTGATGCAATCAGATGGTTTACGTAGATGGAAAACCTTTTACCCAATTTGAATAATAAACTGAACTTGACTGCACTGTTTGATAACTAGGATCATATTGGAGTGTAAATAACTTAACTAAATAACACAATATAAATGGAACTGAATTAGAAATAACAAACTGCAGGCTTACTAAGAGATTTTGAATGTAACTACATCTATATATTTTTGCTAGAATAAACCACAGTAAAAAAGCAACATAATTCCACTGAATAAGGGTAGAAACTGCTTACTTTTGAAATTGTGTCTTTTCATTGATTGAGTCACTAACTAACATTTTGTAATTGAAAAACTTTGCTAATTGTCTCAAATATGATTAATTAATAAATGCAACTAATCACAAAATATCAAAGTGCAAAGTTTCTAAATAACTAGAATATATTTTTCTAGTCATGTCTCACCCCTAATTTTCATATATTACTTAATACAAATTGCCAAACAAATGTATTGCCAAACAAATGTAACAACAGTGAAACATTTCACTTTTTATTCCAGTCTTTAAGACAGCAGGTTTCACATGACAAGAGGTCGCCTGAGGGCAGAGCAGAGGGAGCTTAAGGGGACAAGCTGAGGCATTAAGCTTGATGCAGTGGAAATGTTTTTGTCATGGCTTAATAAATATTAAACAAGAACACTTTTTTAAGGCTTTTTGTCTGCTTGGTCATAATCCCAGTGGAAAAATAGCGAAAGGGCACAAGCTCAAGTGGGCAATGGAGCAAAGACAAATAGACGTTTTATTTGATCTCCTTCCGCTGGATCTTTTTTCTTTTGTTTCTGTGTTACATTTTCTGGAAATCTTTGGATAATATGCTAGTTACAGTGATTCACAACTTTTCATATTTATTGACCTTTTATACATTTAGACATCTTAACACCATGAACTTGGATGCGTTACATTGGGATTATATATGCTAGACCAAACACTAAGGAGTAACTAATTGTGAAGTATAAGATAAGATAAGATAAGTGAAAGATAATTGATGCATGGTTTTAAAAAGAAAATCTGATTGGGGTGTGCATTTGTATGTTGTCTCCCTGATTCAATACTTTGCAGAGTCATCTTTTATTGCAATTACAGCTACAAGTCTTGGGGGATGTCATTATTAACTTTGCACACCCAAGAGTCTGAAATTTGTGCCCTTTGGTCTTTGCAAAACAGTAACAGATGAGGTCAGACAGGAGTCTCCACAGACTATGATGTTTGCAGATGACATTGTGATCTGTGGTGAGAGCATGAAAAAGGTAGAGGAAAATTGAGGGAGATGGAGGTTTGCCCTGGAACAGAAAAGAATGAAGGTTAGTTGTAGCGAGACAGAATATGTGAGTGAATGAGAGGGACCCATGTAGAACTGTGAGGTTACACGGAGAGGACATAAAGAAAGAGCAGGATGTTTAGTACTTAGGGTCAACAGGCTGGCGCAACAGCATATGTGAAAAAGAGGCAAAGAAACGTGTCCAAGCAGATAAAAGAGTATCAGCGAGAATGAAAGGAGAGGTGTAGAAGCCGGTGGTGAGACCAGCAATGATGCATGGTTTATAGGCAGTGGTACAGATGAAGAGACAGGATGTTAAAACCTTTGGAGGTAAAGCCAGAGAAACCAGACTGAGATGGTTTGGACATGTACAGAGGAATGATATGAGTATATTGGTAGAAGGATGCTGAGGCTGGAACTGCCAGGCATGAAGCCTAGAGGAAGAACAAAGACAAGATTTATGGACGGAGTGATAGAGGTGAAAGAGGAGATGAAGATTTGCTGTGAGACAAGAGGATGTAGAAGACGAGGTTACATGGAGACAGATGACTTGTTGTGGTGACCTCTGAAAGGGGAAAAGCTGAAAGAACTAGAGTCTCTGAAAGTCAATTTTCAACTATTTTTTAGAAATTCTTAATTTTTTATGGAGTTTGTTTGTGTGGCTTCTTTACGGTTAATTACCTTTCCTTCCACAGTCTAAAAACATGCCTGTTAGGTTAATTGGTTACCCTGAAATTATCCTGTATTTGCATGGTTGTTTGTCCTGTGTGTGTCTGTGTTGCTCTCTGATGGAGAAGAAACCTCTCCATCAGAAAATTGTTGTTCACAAATACATTAAATCTGAGTGACATTGAGCTTCGACTTCACTATACATCTCTTCTCGCCCAATGACGGTTTGAGATAGACACCCGGCCCCCATGATCCAGCAAGGATAAGCAGGTATAGACAGTGGATGAATGAATGTTATTTCTCACATTAGAAAAAAACTGTCATACTGTTCAGATATACACCCATTTAAACTTCATTGACTTAGTGAAAAATGTAAATAAAACAGATGAATAAGAAGAATACTAAAGTCATATTAAATCCAGAGAGACAATTTTAATCCAACAGCCTGTAATTTAACATTTGGCAAATAGCAATAACTTTTTTGTCTTGATATTTGGGTCTATGAGCTAAGGAAATAGGTCAGAAGTGAACCCAAATGCTGTCTTAGTTTGACAGAAGGCAGGTCTGTAATGAAACTGGAATCTTTATAAACAAAACCAAAAGCTCTGCATGAGCAGAGATTACTCCAACTGAGAAGTAAACAAACACAGAGCTGAAATAAATTAGAAACAAAGCTGGGCAGTCGTAGCGATCTGAGGATGAACTACTGTGCCTTGCAAAACTTTTTCACATTTGGTTAAGTTTCAACCACACACACACAAAAGCTTTTATTGGGATCTCATGTGATAGACCACAAAGTAGTGCAAAATTGGAAAGTACAACGGGAATTAGAATTTTTTATTTTTTGCAAGTAAAATGTCAAAACATTTGTCTTGAATTTGCATTCAGCCTCTAAATAAAATCCAATGCAACTAATTGCCTTCAAAAGTCATCCAGTTATCAAATAGAGTGGACCTGTGTGTTATGGTTTTCAGAGGTTTGTTGGATTAGTGACTAAACAGCATCATGAAGACCAAGGAACAAAGCAGACAGAGTTAGGCTTCTAAACAATATTTTAGGCTTTGAACATCTCACAGACCAATCCATTTTCTGAAACTGGAAATAATTTGGCTTCACACCAAACCTATCAAGCAAGGCTGTTCAGCTAAACTGACAGGCAAGATGAGGACAACATTAATCAGAGAAACCCCCAAGAGACCCCTTATAATTTAGGAGGAGCTCAAGGGACCTGCAGCTCAGATAGGGGAATTTGTTGATGGGATAACTATTAGCTGTGCAGTCCACAAAACCAGTTGTTATGAGAGAGTGGCAAGAAGAAAGCCATTGTTGAAAGAAAATCATAAGAAGTCACATTTGCAGTTTGCCACAAACCATGAAGTGGACAAAAAGGTGCTCTGATCATATGAGACCAAAAGGTAACAATTATGGCCTACAAGTAAAATGCAATTTATGGGGGAAAATTAACACCTTACAAGAAATTTCTCTACAGTAAAACATGGTGATGGCGCGAATAAGCTTTGGGCTTTATGTTCTTCAATAGGGACAGGGAACTTGGTTAGAGTTTGATGGTCATTTGAAGTGAAAACTAGCTGACAAAAAACACATTTAATTTATACTGTCTAATTATTTAATTCTGGATATTGTTTTTGACCTAAAAATATTCGTGTTTGGATTTAAGTCAGACTAACTTTGAATTGTAAACAGCCCATGAACATTGTGGAAAGCCCAGTAGCCTAAGTTTTTGGACTAAAATGGAAAGAAATGGACAGAATAGTAATACAAATTTGATTAGACTATAAATCATTTAGCGAGTTTGTAGGGATTAAGGTAAGGTTTATAACTTAGGCAAAATTAAATTTCACAAGTTAGCAAATAATTGTTGATTCAGCAGAGGTCCAAATCACTGCTAATAGCCCAAAAAGAAAAACTGCTTATGGATTCAGTGCAATAAACATGGCAGTTAGCTTAGATATATGTCTAAGTTTTTGAGCTAGTAAGGACTTCTAGCGAATGTATACATTTCACTGTACATTATGGAAGAATTTGAGTTTTGTCTGATTTGCAAAAAATAAATAGATAAATAAATAAAATAAAAGCTCATTGTATTAACTTATTCAGCTCAACATCCTTAGACACACTCGTGTAATTAAACGTCACAGTGAACACAAAACAACGACCCGAGTTAAAACGACATCTCAACACTGAACAATTAACATTCATGTACTCTTCATTATAAACACACCATTACAAACTAGCAATTCTCAGGTTGCTGTTGCCACTGAAAGTTTCCTGCGAGCACCACGTGGACCAACAAATCCCAACGACACACGCTACGTTGCCACCTTTAAACTCAAGCAATTTATTCCAATCCCCCAGTGAGGCTGTGGCCCAAACAAATACAACAAAAGAAAATAAGTATGCTTTTTTCCATAAATCGTCGGCGAGCGGTACTGCTGCGTGTGTGTTTTGGTAGGTGGGAAATGGGGGGTGATAAGGCGTGAAGAAAGACTCAGATACAGTCAATCTTTGTTCCTGTGTTTGTGGATTTGTATTGATTCAAAAATTGACTGCGGTAAGGATGCTGCAGACAATACGTGGCCGTAATAAGCACCAGACAGGCGAGACAGTGCTAAATACACATGTAAAGTTATTTGTACCAAACACGATCTTCAACATTATTTGTACAGCAAGGCAGAACAAACTCTGTGACAGACACGCGTACATAGAAAAAGAGAGATGAGTTGTTAACTGTGTACATATGTAAAACCAACACACAGTATGCACTGAGAAAGCTTTCCGCTCGACTCTAAAGCACGCGAGCACAGGATAATTCGAGCGTGAATGTACAAATACACACTCACATATACAGACAAATTGCACGGCAGAAATATGCATGGATGCACCAAATCAGATGCATACTCACTGTGCTCGGAGAGGCACTGATAGGCAGACACATACACACAATATAAATATTGCCAGGCATCCTCTAAATACATTACATGTGCAGAGGAATCGCATGACACACAGTCCCCAGGGTGAAAGGGAAAGGTTTACCCTGTATTTATAAAGAATTTGCTTTTCCAAATGTGTATGATATTCAACTTTGGTGATATCCATTATTACCACAAATTTTAAAATCTTGCAACTAGAAAATTCGATGTATTTTTCGTCTCTCTCAGGTCTGCTCTAGGAAGAGGAAACTTTAATCATTCTGCTTTTTAAAGTAGCTCAATGTCACTCAGATTTAATGCATTTGTGAACAACAATTTTCAAGTTTTGCTAGTTTCACTGTTGAATTTAAGTCTTGATTCTGACCAGCCATTCAAACATGTGAATATAGTTTTATCTAAACTATTTCATTGTACCTCTTTCTTCTGGTTTTTGTCCTGCCCCAGTATTAAGTCCTAAAAAGCCCCAAGACATTTCTTTCCAGGATTGTCCAGTATTTAGCTCCATCCATGCTCTCATTAAAGCTGACCAGCTTTTTGGTTTTCGCTAAATAAATGCCTACCCACCCCATAAAGCTGCAAACACA